>NC_047120.1:11897535-11980386 GCF_902500255.1 Thalassophryne amazonica
ATACTCAACAAAAATATAAACGCAACACTTTTGGTTTTGCTCCCATTTTGTATGAGATGAACTCAAAGATCTAAAACTTTTTCCACATACACAATATCACCATTTCCCTCAAATATTGTTCACAAACCAGTCTAAATCTGTGATAGTGAGCACTTCTCCTTTGCTGAGATAATCCATCCCACCTCACAGGTGTGCCATACCAAGATGCTGATTAGACACCATGATTAGTGCACAGGTGTGCCTTAGACTGCCCACAATAAAAGGCCACTCTGAAAGGTGCAGTTTTATCACACAGCACAATGCCACAGATGTCGCAAGATTTGAGGGAGCGTGCAGTTGGCATGCTGACAGCAGGAATGTCAACCAGAGCTGTTGCTCGTGTATTGAATGTTCATGTCTCTACCATAAGCCGTCTCCAAAGTCGTTCAGAGAATTTGGCAGTACATCCAACCAGCCTCACAACCACATACCACGTGTAACCACACCAGCCCAGGACCTCCACATCCAGCATGTTCACCTCCAAGATCGTCTGAGACCAGCCACTCGGACAGCTGCTGAAACAATCGGTTTGCATAACCAAAGAATTTCTGCACAAACTGTCAGAAACCGTCTCAAGGAAGCTCATCTGCATGCTCGTCGTCCTCATCGGGGTCTCGACCTGACTCCAGTTTGTCGTCGTAACCGACTTGAGTGGGCAAATGCTCACATTCGCTGGCGTTTGGCACGTTGGAGAGGTGTTCTCTTCACGGATGATGCGAAGGAGATGTGTTGCACTGCATGAGGCAAATGGTGGTCACACCAGATACTGACTGGTATCCCCCCCAATAAAACAAAACTGCACCTTTCAGAGTGGCCTTTTATTGTGGGCAGTCTAAGGCACAACTGTGCACTAATCATGGTGTCTAATCAGCATCTTGGTATGGCACACCTGTGAGGTGGGATGGATTATCTCAGCAAAGGAGAAGTGCTCACTATCACAGATTTCGACTGGTTTGTGAACAATATTTGAGGGAAATGGTGATATTGTGTGTGTGGAAAAAGTTTTAGATCTTTGAGTTCATCTCATACAAAATGGGAGCAAAACCAAAAGTGTTGCGTTTATATTTTTGTTGAGTATATATATACCGTATTTGGGAAATACATTTTGGGGCTAAACGCTCCGTGATGTGAGACATTATTCTTACCAGTGATAACATGTTGCTGTGTGGTGCTTGACGTTGATACAGATGTTGAAGCTGGTGGTCGAACCCTCCTCGCTTATGGAACTGGATTCTTCAACAAAAACACAAAATGGCGACATGTTAAAAACATCACAGTAATGGCACTAAATTAGATGTAAACGTTGTTATGCTGATTTTAGGTGCTTTTCTGTCAGAAGTTAATACTTTAAAGTGGACCACAGTGTTAGCTAGCTCGCTAGTAAGCAATCGGCTACCTCACTGTGTCCGTATACATGAGACACTGATGTTACGTTAACAAAAGATTAGACTCACAATCTTCATTTGTTAATGTGTGTTTCCCACCAATGGGATAAGTAACGGTGCTTTCAAGAAGACAGCAGACAAAGTCACAAACACACTTACCATCCGTCGCTTCCAACAAAGGCGTGGCCAAGTCACGGTCGTTCTGCCTCCCGGTGTCCGTAAACAGCGTTCCTGTGGATGACCGGTTCCAGCCCTTACGGTCCGACCTACTCCAGTCGTTGTGGTCCTGTAATCATTTTTAAGCTTTTTCAACAGTTCTCTGCGTTGCTGTAATGTCCGGTAACCGTGTAACATTTTTACATTGAAAAGACATTCAAAAGTGAAAGATTTTTCACAGTCTGTTTGAAGATGTTGAATACACATTTGGGTTTAGACTGTTTTTAACTGGCATTTTCAATAGTGTCATTTTCCCCCTATACAAAGAGTAAATTGTAGCAAATCATAATGTTGGAGCCACAGAGGTTATATATGAGAATGAGAGTCTGCACTCGCACTGAGCCGTGTCCCGGCAAGGAGGTGTGGTCACCATTTTGACTCTGGGCAATTTACTGAGCACCGCTCATAGAATTTCAATTAGTCTCATCAAGAAACAGGCCGGAAAGCTGCACTTGTTGGCTATATCCAGGTCAGAATGCCATTTTAATACGTATTTTGCAAGCGTTTTTCTGAGTGTCTTCAGTCGTGAATCACCATTGAAAATGTATTAACTTCTGGGAACTGAGTCAATATTTTGTCCGGTTAGGAGGCGTCATGTCGCTGTCCTTGAAGGGACGTTCACATTTAGTGGGCAGCATTGGGAGTGTAGATTCTAGTTCTCATATATAACCTCTTTGGTTGGAGCATAACTAGCAAGGCTACTTTGTGTTGCTAGTTTTAACGAAGAAGTTATGATCATTAATTGAGCCATAAAAAAGGAGCATTTTAACATTGAATAAGTGTTTAATAAAATGGTTATAATAAAAAATATGTTGAAAAAAGGCTTGAAAGTGAAAGTTTATTCAACATCTAGACATTGAATAAATGGCCAAAAGCTCTTTGAACATGTGTATCAGATGGTAAAAAGTGCTGAAGAAATGCAGTCCATTAACGTTTTGATTTTGCAAACAGCAACTTTACAAACTATGAATTAAATTATTTGGCTTATATATTTTTAATGAGTTGTAATGTCATATAGATGTGTTCATATCATATTTGATGACTTCTGACATCTTGTTCAAGTGCCATGTAAGTAGTAGTAATAATAATATCCCAAAATAAAAACAAAAAAGAATTGAATACAACAAGAAAAAATAATGAAAAGATGAAAAACCTTGACTAATTACAGTCTACAGAAAATGTCTTAAAAATAGTCTTAAAGTCACATTTTAAATGCCAACAGGCAGCCTGTTCCACTGTTCCTGAAGCCTGCTGACTTTTTATAACCCTTGAGACACACGGCAAGTCTGCATTCAAGGACCACGGGGCACGAGGAGGCACACAAGGCTTAACAAGTTCAGCAAGATAGTTGAGTTCATGACCGTTTAGAGCCTGAAATGTCTAACAAAATCTTGAAATCTAGTCCTCGAGTCAGTGAAGGGAAGCCAGAATGTCTGTGATCAAACCACCTGGTTTTCATCAAAACTCGAACAGTAATTCTGTACCATCTGGAGACATCCTACACTGTTTTATAGCAATCCAGAAAATAAAACACTGCAATAGTCAATTGTGGAAGACAAGGAATTACAATTTGCGAAATTTAAAATAAATGCTGATGTACATTTCCACTTTATCAGTTCCATCAGTGCAATAACTGACTGTCATCAGGTCAAACTCACCACTGATACTTTATTTTAGTGAGTGGTGTTCTCACATTTTTTGTTAAATTAATTGTATTGTTTCTTTGCAGACATGCAGCCATTGTTGGCGATTAAAGAAGAAACTCTCCCTGAACACCAGGAATGGAATCTGAGTGTTGACCAGGAGGACATTAAAGAAGAAGAGAAGCTGTGGATAAGCCAGCAGGGAGAGCAGCTTCAGCAGCTGGAGGAGGCAGATCTCACCAAGTTTGGTTTTACTGCCATCCCTGTGAAGAGTGAAAATGATGATGAAAAACCAGAGTCATCACAGCTTCTTCAAAGCCGAAGTGATGAGAGCACAGAGGCTCAGCCTGTAGCCAGCAGCTCATCTGTACATAGAACACTGACAGCAGAAGCTGATGGAGAGGACGATGGAGGACCACAACCAGCCAGCAACTTAGGTCCAAACACTCATTTACAACCAGATACCAGTGGCAGGAGTTCAGACAGTTCTGGAACTGAGACTGATGACAGTTATGACTGGAAACAGACCAGAGAACTTCAGTCAAGTGTTAACTGTCGAAAAAATACCAGTATTGTTCGTTTAGGCAACACTGATGAGAAACAATTTAAAGGCTATAAATATGGAAAAACATCTGGTCACATGAACAACTCAGAGCATCAAAAGGAGAGGCAAGCAAGAAGAAAACCATTTAGCTGTTCTGATCAGAGGAAAAGACAGAAACAGAAGAGCACTCTGAACAAACACTTTAGAATTCAGACAGGACAAAAAGCATTTGTCTGCTCTGAGTGTGGTCGAAGATTTGGACAAAAGAGCACTCTGAACAAACACATGATAATTCATACAGGACAAAAAGCATTTGTCTGTTCTGAGTGTGGTCAAAGGTTTGGACGAAACGGCAACCTGAAAACACACATGATAATTCATACAGGACAAAAAGCATTTGTCTGTTCCGAGTGTGGTCAAAGGTTTGGACAAAAAGGCAACCTGAAAACACACATGATAATTCATACAGGGCAAAAAGCATTTGTCTGTTCTGAGTGTGGTCAAAGGTTTGGACAAAAGAGCAACCTGAAAACACACATGATAATTCATACAGGACAAAAAGCATTTGGCTGTTCTGAGTGTGGTCAAAGGTTTGGACAAAAGAGTAACCTCAAAACACACATGATAATTCATACAGGACAAAAAGCATTTGTCTGTTCTGAGTGTGGTCAAAGGTTTGGACGAAAGGGCACCCTGAACAAACACATGATAATTCATAGTCATTCACTGCCCCCCCAAAAATGAGCCATTCACCAGCTCATCTACAAAACAATATACAGTTGCACACAGACCCAGAACAGCAGGAACTAGAAGAGGAATTGGCAAATAAGATTGAAGAAACAAGAAAAATGGTCATGAAAGAGCGTCCAAAACTGACTAAATTAAAGGAGAATAACAAATTCAAAACTATCCTGCAAAAAGTTAACCTGGGAGGCTGGGACTGACTAAACTGGGCCCAGAAGGAACCACATTGACAGATTTAAACTGTAAATTATGGAGCAGCATGGTATATACAAAGTAAATTAGCCCCACAAGATTTGGAGAGAAAAGGAACCACAATTTACAAAAAGAATACCATGCCACAATGGAAAAAGAAATTACAACAAAAAAATCAGTTGCCAAAGAGCAGAGATCTCCCAAATGCTCACATTTTTGGGAGGTCAAAACCATAAAAGGAATCTACTTAAAAAAAAGTAAATCGCATTAAAAGAAAATAGTGTTGAAGGTAAACAGCTGGGTGGGAGGCTGGTTGAACATCAAGCCTTAGTGAGACATTTTGTGGCACAGATTAGGAACAAAGACAAGAAAATACAAGCAAAACAGATAAACAGAAAAACAAATGGAGATCAGAAAGAAAATGAATGAATACAGTAACTTCAAGGCACCTGGCATCGACAAAATCCCAAATTTTTGGCTGAAAAGACTGACAGCATTGCAACACCATTATGCTGTGGCTTTCACAAAAATATTGAACGGAGAAGAGGACACTCCAGACTGGCTAATAACTGGGAACACAAGCCAATCTACCAAAGACCAAGGAAACACAGCTTCCCAACAAGTACAGACCCATCTGCTGCCTAACAACAACGTACAAATGGCTGATGGGAATCATAACTGATGCCATTTATAAACATCTGGACTCTGGTGGCTACCTGGAAAATGAACAGAAAGGTTGTTCCAGAAGACGATGAGGACCTAAAGACCAGTTACTGATAGACAAAGCTATCCTGGAAGACTGCAAAAAAAGGAGGAGGAACCTCAGCATGGCATGGATTGATTACAAAAAGGCATTTGACAGCGTGCCACACTCCTGCATCATGAGGTGCTTAGAACTCTACATCAGTGACGAAATAAGATCTTTCCTGAGGGCACAAATGAACAAGTGGAACACCACCATCACCCTCAATCACACAGAGGGACAAATAACAATCCCAGACATACGAGTTCAGAGAGGGATATTTCAGGGAGAGAGACTCTCACCACTTTTATTCTGCTTAATCATAGACCCGCTCAGCAAGATCCTGAAGGAGCATGACATCGGGTATGACTTAAGTAAAGACAGAGGAAGGAAAAATCAAAAACTTGTGAACCATCTGCTGTTCATGGATGATTTGAAAATCTATGCCAACACAAAAAAGGGACTGTCAGTCAGTTCGTAGAAACTGTTCATAAGTTCTCCAAAGACATTGGTATTGAATTTGAACTGGATAAATGCTCAAAATGCACAATCAGAAAAGGTAAAAAGACGTTTTGGCGTGACATCTTTGCACGCGCAGTTAATATCTACGCGTGTGAAATAATATAATACACCTGAACGCATTTTTTTTTTTTTTTTTAATTTTTTTTAATAGAGTGGTTTTGGCACCGATCTGACGCCATATCTGTTTCTGAGTGTAATAATGTCTTAATGTTGGAATTGTAAGTTTTTTGGAAAATACTGACTTTTTAGGGTGAAAACTAAAATTTGCCCAAAGTTTTTCCTTCAGTTCTTGATGGATTTTGATGATTGTTTTTGTTTGTTTCATCTAAACACTGATTTACAATCCTTCCTCACACAATATTGAACTTTTGAATTGTTTTGGAAATTGTAGAAATTTTTTATGGTGAAAATAGTGAAATTCACCAAAACACTTTTTTTCTCTTTCGGTTTCTGATAGATTTTAATTCTGTTGGTTTTGTTTGATTCTTCTAAACACTGTTCATAAGTCATCCTTGTGGATATATGAAATAATAAATTTTAGTAAAAATGGATTAAATTAAGGTGAAATTCATGCAAATGTTTAAATTTGGATTCTTATTAGGTTGATTTATTTAAAGTGTTCTCAGTTCTACTTCACAAAATTATGATTTTTGTTGAAAATAAATATTGTTTTTGGAAAACAATAAAATTCACCAAATTGGTGAATTTGGTTTTGTTTGGAGTTCTGTTCTTCCCTGTTGAATTTTGAATGCCAACTTTTGGTCATGAAAACCATGAAATTCACCCGCATTTGTGCAAGTTCCAAAATTGCATGAGAGAGAAAAAAATCACCACAAGATGGCATTAGAATCACAACTTCCAGCAAAAATATTTTCGGTAAATTTCTGTCCTCTGATACAATCGACACACTGCTGTCAGCATTTCAGCTGCTACTTCAGGTTTCATTCAAAAGTCTATTTACACAATAGTGTAAACACTAAAATGACTCTTACAGAATTTACAGCTATTGGTAAAGAATTTTATTTGGGGTATGTCATCATTTTCTTCGCCTGCATAGTGCAGGGAAATAATTAGGAGAATAAACTCGGGTGAGCTCTGGTTATTAACTAGAACCGGTTCATGATGTCCGCTACTGTACCTGTAAGGTCAGCGGTCGATGCTGGAGGTGGAACGAGGAGTGTCTTAAAGGTGAACAACATTTTTCCTGAATCAGCAGCGTTTCTGATTCTGTCATGAAAACAGTTTGGCAAAATGATGGAAGATCAACATGACAGAAGGGACAGACATGAAGTGAGGACAACAGGGTGTCCAGATTTACAATGCTGCCGTTCAGCTTCTCTGATCCAGGTTTCTGACAACTTCAGTCAGCTGGATGTTGGGGGTAAGAGGGCGGAGCTTATCAAGGCTGGAGGTCAACCAGGACAAAGTGCTGTGAGGAGACGTCACAGCTGAGAGAAGTGAGCAGGTGATGGACTGAAGGTCCTGTCCAAAGTGATTGTTTGAAGAAGATTTTGTAGATTTTCCTGCAGAGAAACTGAATTAAAGGAAACGGTCTGAAAAATAGAGCGACTGCTGTGTTGTCGGTAAAACAACTGAGTCATGAGGTCAAGTTGTTTGTCGGCTTTGTGAGACAGTCGGCAGCAAAATCAGGGATGAGATCAAAGTGTGCGCTTAAAGAGCCCAGAGACGCCACTCGAGTGACCTTCTGTCCTCATCTCAGTCTCAGTTCAGAATGGCGAAAATCTGATCCGGTTTGAATCAGAGCCAAACTCAGCCCCGTGTGAATGTTACTGAACTCCAAAATCAAACACTTTGTGTTCACTCAGTCACACAGTCTGAGTTTGACTAATTCAGCCTGACAGCAGCTGGAAAGAAACTTCTAGACTCCAGAAAAAACATCTGGATTCAGCAGATGAATTCCACTGATCCTAAAACCTGCCTGGATCAGGGATGAGAATTTTCCACAGATCCACGGATTTCAGAGTTTTTCTGGGCCATTTCTGAGATCAGTGTAAATCTGTTGAGAAAACATTTGGGTGTTGGTGCAGCGTGGGTCATCTGTGCCAGTTAAATCTTTCCTCATATGCATGTGAACCAGAATGGCGCTGCTGAAACTCCATCTTAAAACGCTCGATGTCATTGGTTACTTTTTCAACAACAGCAAACTTTCATCCAATCAGAATCTCTGTAATATCTAAAGTCACTGAAAGAACCCGGATGTGGACATTTTGAGTTTCTGCAAGTTTGTTTTGTTGAGCTGCATCTGTAACATGGTCAAAATTACAGAGAGAAGACGAAGACTGCGTTAAAGACATTGACAGTTTTTTTTTTTTTGTTTTTTTTTTAACACCACTAAGTGGACATGAACGGGACAAAAGCAAGACTCGTATGGAGTTAAATTTGTCTTATTAATACTTGCGAATGCACAGAGGGTGATTTACAAATATTCCTCGATTTGTACATGTGCTTTGTGTTCCACAAACACAAAAGCATTTGCAAAACTGAAAATTCTGTTTGTGAAGTGTGATTCAGCATTTGTTGAGCACCGATTACACACATTCATCGTGTTGCTCACTTACGCGATATTATATTCAGCGCAAAACTTCAGTTGAGATCCACAAATATGTAAGTTGCTATTTACATTTCCATCTAGTAGATAGCACTGTTGTTCTATGCATTTTGACTGGCGGGGGCGGTGCAGCTAATCACCGACAGGAGAACATAATTTTTAGTTTTGCAAATGCTTTTGTGCTTGTGGATAGTAAAGTACGTGTACAAATCGAGGAATATTTGTAAATCACCCTCCCGTCCATGAGCCAAGCAGGTTTTCAGTGCCACTTAAGGGGAATAAACAAGACTTTGATTCCAGCCTCAGTGTATCATGGCCTACACACCAATGTATGATACCCATCCCATGGTAGTAGCTGTAGCCAGGTAGGGGTCAGTGAAGAATTACACAGAGGTCAAACTTTAAAAATGCTCCAATCATGTTGAAAACTGTATCACATTACTTGTCTGGTCATATCGATTCCAAAAAGGTACAGTTTGGACTATCTGTGATGGAATGTTTTGGAGTTATGGGGTAAAAACAGCAAAAATGGTGACAAAGGTAAGTTTCAGTTTGTACAGGAGTCAAAAGTTAAAGTTGCTCCAATTTCAGTACAAAATGATGCAAATTATTGGTTGAAATAAAAGGATTAATAAATGGAATAGTTTTGACTGTGTTGAATGTTTGGTCTCGAAGGTAAAGGTCAAACAAGTTTAACATCTATTGGATTCTATGACGTGACATATATTGCCCTGTAACATGACAACTAAGCATGACAGATGGTGCAAACTATTCCTTATTAGAACCCTATTAACCCAAACAATAATTTGCATCATTTTTTTTACTGAATTTTAGCAACTCCTATACAAACTGAAGTTCAGAACCTCTATGATCAGTAAAAAATCAAGGACCGAGACGTCGCCCGGTATGGCGGAGCCGGGGCCCCACCCTGGAGCCAGGCCTGGGGCTGGGGCTTGCGCGCGAGCGCCTGGTGGTCAGGCCTTAGCCCATGGGGCCTGGCCGGGCTCAGCCCGAAAGCGCGACGTGGGCCTGCCCTCCTGTGGGTTCACCACCTTCGGGTCTGGGACAGGTCTCTCACCGTTGTCTCAGCCTATGGGCCGAGCTGCAGTGCAGAGTACCTGACCTTCTTGGAGTCCCTGGGAGGGGTACTAGATAGCGCTCCGACTGGGGACTCCATTGTTCTCCTGGGGGATTTCAACGCCCACGTGGGCGGCGACAGTGAGGCCTGGAGGGGAAGCATGGCCTCCCCAATCTGAACCCGAGTGGTGTTCAGTTGTTGAACTTCTGTGCTAGTCACAGTTTGTCCATCACGAACACCATGTTCGAGCACAAGGGTGTCCATAAGTGCACGTGGCACCAGGACACCCTGAGCTGGAGGTTGATGATCAAGTTTGTAGTTGTATCATCTGACCTTCGGCCACGTGTCTCAGACACTCGAGTGAAGAGAGGGGGAGAGCTTCGACCAATCACCACCTGGTGGTGAGTTGGATCCACTGGGAGTGGAGGAAGCCGGTCAGACCTGGCAGGCCCAAACGTATCGTGAGGATCTGCTGGGAACGACTGGCGGAACCCTCTGTCAGCGAGGTCTTCAACTCCCACCTCTGGGAGAGCTTCTCCCAGATCCCGGGGGAGGTTGGAGACATGGAGTCTGAGTGGACCATGTTCTCCACCTCCATTGTTGATGCAGCCGCTCGTAGCTGTGGTCACAAGGTCTCTGGTGCCTGTCGCGGCGGCAATCCCCGTACCCGGTGGTGGACGCCGGAAGTAAGGGATGCCGTCAAGCTGAAGAAGGAGTCCTACTTATCTTTGTTGGTAGGTGGGACCCCAGAGGCAGCTGATAGGTACCGGCAGGCCAAGCGTGCCATAGCCCGTGCGGTCACAGAGGCAAAAACTCGGGTCTGGGAGGAGTTCGGGGAGGCCATGGAGGAGGACTATCGGTCGGCCTCAAAGAGATTCTGGCAAACCGTCCAGCGCCTCAGGAGGCGGAAGCAGCTCTCCACCAGCACTGTTTACGGTGCGGGTGGGGAGCTGTTGACCCTGACTGGGGATGTTGTCGGGCGGTGGAAGGAATACTTTGAGGATCTCCTCAATCCCATCGTCACATCTGCTGAAGAGGAAGCAGAGACTGGGGACTCAGAGGCGGACTCATCCATCACCCAGGCCGAAATCAGCGAGGTGGTTAGAAAGCTCCTTGGTGGCAAGGCTCCTGGGGTGGATGAAATCCGTCCTGAGTACCTTAAGTCTCTGGATGTTGTGGGACTGTCTTGGCTGACACGCCTATGCAACATCGCGTGTCGATCGGGGACAGTGCCTCTGGATTGGCAGACCGGGGTGGTGGTCCCTCTGTTTAAGAAGGGGGACCGGAGGGTGTGTTCCAGTTGTAGGGGGATCACACTCCTCAGCCTCCCCGGTAAGGTCTATTCCAGAGTACTGGAGAGGAGAATTTGACCGATGGTTGAACCTTGGATTCAGGAGGAGCAGTGTGGTTTTCGTCCTGGTCGCGGCACAGTGGACCAGCTCTACATGCTCCATCTGGTGCTCGAGGGTTCATGGGACTTCGCCCAACCAGTCCACATGTGTTTTGTGGATCTGGAGAAGGCGTTTGACCGTGTCCCTCGGGGCACCCTGTGGGGGGTGCTCTGGGAGTACGGGGTCTGGGGTCCTTTGCTAAGGGCTATCCGGTCCTTGTACGACCGCAGCAGGAGCTTGGTTTGCATTGCCAGTAGTAAGTCAGACCTGTTTCCAGTGCACGGTGGCCTCCGCCAGGGCTGCCCTTTGTTACCGGTTCTGTTCATTATTTTTATGGACAGAATTTCTAGGCGCAGCCAGGGTGTAGAGGGGGTCTGGTTTGGGAACCACAGAATCTCGTCTCTGCTGTTTGCGGACAATGTGGTTCTGTTGATTTCGTCAAATCAGGACCTTCAGCGTGCACTGGGGCGGTTTGCAGCCGAGTGTGAAGCGTCTGGGATGAAAATCGGCACCTCCAAATCCGAAGCCATGGTTCTCGACTGGAAAAAGGTGCTTTCCCCTCTTCAGGTCGGTGGAGTGTCCTTGCCTCAAGTGGAGGAGTTTAAGTATCTTGGGGTCTTGTTCACGAGTGAGGGACGGATGGAGCGTGAGATCGATAGACGGATCGGTGCAGCATCTGCAGTGATGCAGTCACTGTATCGGACCGTCGTGGTGAAGAGAGAGCTGAGTGGGGGGCAAAGCTATTGATTTACCGATCGATCTACGTTCCGATCCTCACCTATGGTCATGAGATTTGGCTCATGACCGAAAGAACGAGATCGCGAGTACAAGCGGCCGAGATGAGTTTCCTCCGCAGGGTGGCTGGGCGCTCCCTTAGAGATAGGGTGAGGAGCTCGGTCACTCGGGAAGAACTCGGAGTCGAGCCGCTGCTCCTCCACATCGAAAAGAGTCAGTTGAGGTGGCTTGAGCATCTCTTCCGGATGCCCCCTGGACACCTCGCTGGAGAGGTGTTCTGGGCACGTCCCATTGGGAGGAGGCCCCAGGGAAGACCCAGGACACGCTGGAGGGACTACATCTCTCGGCTGGCTTGGGAACGCCTTGGGGTTCCCCCGGAGGAGCTGGGGGAGGTGTGTGTGGATCGGGAGGTCTGGATGGCTTTGCTTGAGCTGCTGCCCCCGCGACCCGACTCCGGAAAAAGCGGAAGAAAATGGATGGATGGATGGATGGACAAACTGAAATTGACCTTTGTCACCATTTTTGCTGTTTTTATCCCAGAACTCCAGACCATTCCATCACAGATAGTCCAAACTATACCTTTTTGGAATTGTTATGATCAGACAAGTGATGTGATGTGAAAACTAATGTGATATGGCTCTTGATTGGCTCTTGCTTGCCTCTACTGGTGGTTGGCTCTCACTGCGGTATTGTATCACTTCCTGTTCCGGAGCACAGCGGTGTTTTTCTGTATCTGTTAGCTGTTTAATCTGTGCAGTTAGATTGATCTAGTTATCTAGATTACGATTTGTTTCCCAGTGTAATCTTTACGTGCCTTAACTAAAGCACTCCTTCTGCTGAATCACCTCTAAATTATTTACACATTATTCACTTTGCGTGTTTTTAGGAATCCGCTAGCTTAGCGTAGCTACTAGCTCTTAGCCGATTTAGCATGGCGGCTTCTCCTGTCTCTCCCACACTTTTCTGCTCTGGGTGTGAAATGTTTAGTTATTCCTCGGCCTCCTTTAGCAGTAATGGTACTTGTAATAAGTGTAGCTTATTCGTAGCTTTGGAGGCCAGGCTGGGCGAATTGGAGACTCGGCTCCGCACCGTGGAAAATTCTACAGCTAGCCAGGCCCCTGTAGTCGGTGCGGACCAAGGTAGCTTAGCCGCCGTTAGTTCCCCCCTGGCAGATCCCGAGCAGCCGGGAAAGCAGGCCGACTGGGTGACTGTGAGGAGGAAGCGTAGCCCTAAACAGAAGCCCCGTGTACACCGCCAACCCGTTCACATTTCTAACCGTTTTTCCCCACTCGACGACACACCCGCCGAGGATCAAACTCTGGTTATTGGCGACTCTGTTTTGAGAAATGTGAAGTTAGCGACACCAGCAACCATAGTCAATTGTCTTCCGGGGGTCAGAGCAGGCGACATTGAAGGAAATTTGAAACTGCTGGTTAAGGCTAAGCGTAAATTTGGTAAGATTGTAATTCACGTCGGCAGTAATGACACCCGGTTACGCCAATCGGAGGTCACTAAAATTAACATTAAATCGGTGTGTAACTTTGCAAAAACAATGACGGACTCTGTAGTTTTCTCTGGGCCCCTCCCCAATCAGACCGGGAGTGACATGTTTAGCCGCATGTTCTCCTTGAATTGCTGGCTGTCTGAGTGGTGTCCAAAAAATGAGGTGGGCTTCATAGATAATTGGCAAAGCTTCTGGGGAAAACCTGGTCTTGTTAGGAGAGACGGCATCCATCCCACTTTGGATGGAGCAGCTCTCATTTCTAGAAATCTGGCTAATTTTCTTAAATCCTCCAAACCGTGACTATCCAGGGTTGGGACCAGGAAGCAGAGTTGTAGTCTTACACACCTCTCTGCAGCTTCTCTCCCCCTGCCATCCCCTCATTACCCCATCCCCGTAGAGACGGCGCCTGCTCCCAGACCACCAATAACCAGCAAAAATCTATTTAAGCATAAAAATTCAAAAAGAAAAAATAATATAGCACCTTCAACTGCACCACAGACTAAAACAGTTAAATGTGGTCTATTAAACATTAGGTCTCTCTCTTCTAAGTCCCTGTTGGTAAATGATATAATAATTGATCAACATATTGATTTATTCTGCCTAACAGAAACCTGGTTACAGCAGGATGAATATGTTAGTTTAAATGAGTCAACACCCCCGAGTCACACTAACTGTCAGAATGCTCGTAGCACGGGCCGGGGCGGTGGATTAGCAGCAATCTTCCATTCCAGCTTATTAATTAATCAAAAACCCAGACAGAGCTTTAATTCATTTGAAAGCTTGTCTCTTAGTCTTGTCCATCCAAATTGGAAGTCCCAAAAAACAGTTTTATTTGTTATTATCTATCGTCCACCTGGTCGTTACTGTGAGTTTCTCTGTGAATTTTCAGACCTTTTGTCTGACTTAGTGCTTAGCTCAGATAAGATAATTATAGTGGGCGATTTTAACATCCACACAGATGCTGAGAATGACAGCCTCAACACTGCATTTAATCTATTATTAGACTCTATTGGCTTTGCTCAAAAAGTAAATGAGTCCACCCACCACTTTAATCATATCTTAGATCTTGTTCTGACTTATGGTATGGAAATAGAAGACTTAACAGTATTCCCTGAAAACTCCCTTCTGTCTGATCATTTTTTAATAACATTTACATTTACTCTGATGGACTACCCAGCAGTAGGGAATAAGTTTCATTACACTAGAAGTCTTTCAGAAAGCGCTGTAACTAGGTTTAAGGATATGATTCCTTCTTTATGTTCTCTAATGCCATATAACAACACAGTGCAGAGTAGCTACCTAAACTCTGTAAGGGAGATAGAGTATCTCGTCAATAGTTTTACATCCTCATTGAAGACAACTTTGGATGCTGTAGCTCCTCTGAAAAAGAGAGCTTTAAATCAGAAGTGTCTGACTCCATGGTATAACTCTCAAACTCGTAGCTTAAAGCAGATAACCCGTAAGTTGGAGAGGAAATGGCGTCTCACTAATTTAGAAGATCTTCACTTAGCCTGGAAAAAGAGTCTGTTGCTCTATAAAAAAGCCCTCCATAAAGCTAGGACATCTTTCTACTCATCACTAATTGAAGAAAATAAGAACAACCCCAGGTTTCTTTTCAGCACTGTAGCCAGGCTGACAAAGAGTCAGAGCTCTATTGAGCTGAGTATTCCATTATCTTTAACTAGTAATGAGTTCATGACTTTCTTTGCTAACAAAATTTTAACTATTAGAGAAAAAATTACTCATAACCATCCCAAAGACGTATCGTTATCTTTGGCTGCTTTCAGTGATGCCGGTATTTGGTTAGACTCTTTCTCTCCGATTGTTCTGTCTGAGTTATTTTCATTAGTTACTTCATCCAAACCATCAACATGTTTATTAGACCCCATTCCTACCAGGCTGCTCAAGGAAGCCCTACCATTATTTAATGCTTCAATCTTAAATATGATCAATCTATCTTTGTTAGTTGGCTATGTACCACAGGCTTTTAAGGTGGCAGTAATTAAACCATTACTTAAAAAGCCATCACTTGACCCAGCTATCTTAGCTAATTATAGGCCAATCTCCAACCTTCCTTTTCTCTCAAAAATTCTTGAAAGGGTAGTTGTAAAACAGCTAACTGATCATCTGCAGAGGAATGGTCTATTTGAAGAGTTTCAGTCAGGTTTTAGAATTCATCATAGTACAGAAACAGCATTAGTGAAGGTTACAAATGATCTTCTTATGGCCTCGGACAGTGGACTCATCTCTGTGCTTGTTCTGTTAGACCTCAGTGCTGCTTTTGATACTGTTGACCATAAAATTTTATTACAGAGATTAGAGCATGCCATAGGTATTAAAGGCACTGCGCTGCGGTGGTTTGAATCATATTTGTCTAATAGATTACAATTTGTTCATGTAAATGGGGAATCTTCTTCACAGACTAAAGTTAATTATGGAGTTCCACAAGGTTCTGTGCTAGGACCAATTTTATTCACTTTATATATGCTTCCCTTAGGCAGTATTATTAGACGGTATTGCTTAAATTTTCATTGTTACGCAGATGATACCCAGCTTTATCTATCCATGAAGCCAGAGGACACACACCAATTAGCTAAACTGCAGGATTGTCTTACAGGCATAAAGACATGGATGACCTCTAATTTCCTGCTTTTAAACTCAGATAAAACTGAAGTTATTGTACTTGGCCCCACAAATCTTAGAAACATGGTGTCTAACCAGATCCTTACTCTGGATGGCATTACCCTGACCTCTAGTAATACTGTGAGAAATCTTGGAGTCATTTTTGATCAGGATATGTCATTCAAAGCGGATATTAAACAAATATGTAGGACTGCTTTTTTGCATTTACGCAATATCTCTAAAATCAGAAAGGTCTTGTCTCAGAGTGATGCTGAAAAACTAATTCATGCATTTATTTCCTCTAGGCTGGACTATTGTAATTCATTATTATCAGGTTGTCCTAAAAGTTCCCTAAAAAGCCTTCAGTTAATTCAAAATGCTGCAGCTAGAGTGCTGACGGGGACTAGAAGGAGAGAGCATATCTCACCCATATTGGCCTCTCTTCATTGGCTTCCTGTTAATTCTAGAATAGAATTTAAAATTCTTCTTCTTACTTATAAGGTTTTGAATAATCAGGTCCCATCTTATCTTAGGGACCTCGTAGTACCATATCACCCCAATAGAGCGCTTCGCTCTCAGACTGCAGGCTTACTTGTAGTTCCTAGGGTTTGTAAGAGTAGAATGGGAGGCAGAGCCTTCAGCTTTCAGGCTCCTCTCCTGTGGAACCAGCTCCCAATTCAGATCAGGGAGACAGACACCCTCTCTACTTTTAAGATTAGGCTTAAAACTTTCCTTTTTGCTAAAGCTTATAGTTAGGGCTGGATCAGGTGACCCTGAACCATCCCTTAGTTATGCTGCTATAGACGTAGACTGCTGGGGGGTTCCCATGATGCACTGTTTCTTTCTCTTTTTGCTCTGTATGCACCACTCTGCATTTAATCATTAGTGATCGATCTCTGCTCCCCTCCACAGCATATCTTTTTCCTGGTTCTCTCCCTCAGCCCCAACCAGTCCCAGCAGAAGACTGCCCCTCCCTGAGCCTGGTTCTGCTGGAGGTTTCTTCCTGTTAAAAGGGAGTTTTTCCTTCCCACTGTAGCCAAGTGCTTGCTCACAGGGGGTCGTTTTGACCGTTGGGGTTTTACATCATTATTGTATGGCCTTGCCTTACAATATAAAGCGCCTTGGGGCAACTGTTTGTTGTGATTTGGCGCTATATAAAAAAAAAATTGATTGATTGATTGATATAGTTTTCAGCATGAATGAAGCATTTTTAAAGTTTGACCTCTGTGTAATTCTTCATTGACCCCTACCTGGTTAGAGCTGCCACCCTGGGATGGCTATCAGGTATTTTTGTGTAGGCCATGATACACTGAGGCTGGATTCAAAGTGTTGTTTATTCCCCTTAAATGGTACTGATTTGGTCAAAACTGTTGAGTGGCTCATGGACTACTCTGTGCATTTGCAAGTATTAATGAGACAAATTTAACTTCATGTTAGAGCAACTTCACCTGTTATCACTGAAGCAATTTGTAAACATTGACACAATGGAGTCTGATGTGGAAGAGTTCAGAAATATACAATTGGTATGTTTTGATTACAGTTGGTGATGAAAGACTTGGGAGTTAACTTTGTGTTATAGTCAGAACAAGAAGCTGCACTGACAGAGATCTATCTGGGAAGAGACACATTTTGCACGTTGCCCACAGGTAGGCTAGTGGTGCATGTGAGAGTACGGCGAAACTATGCCACAATGCCAAAATAGCAGCGATGTCGCTCCAACGACAGCACCACGCTGAGCAGTGAGCTCCAACACTTACAGATATTGTGAATTCTGAAAAGACAGATTTATTTTGTTTACAGTCGTTCTGTCCGCGCCCCCTCCTGGTACGTTTGTTTAACTGCAGGCATCCTGTTCATGTCATCAAATAATGTTAATTTCAGTTACATTTCAAAATACTAATGGTGTCTTTCCTTTGGCTTCTGTCTCCCCTGGAGTGAAGACAGACACCTGTGTCCCGTCCACCAGAGTCGGCGTTCCCAGTGAGTCAGACAGCAAGTTCCATAAAAGCAGAGGGGCCTGACTCAGCTCCAGGTGTGTTTCCAGTTTGTTGGAGGGCTGATGTTCAGTTACACATCTGATTATAGGGACACTGAGTGTTACAGTGTTGAAGGCGATTCTGATGACATCTAGTGGTCAGGTAGAGCACTAGATGCTCTTGCAATAGGTTTCCAATTGCTAGACACTTATATCTTAGCTTCATGGTGGAGTCGAGCAGAAAAGGATTTTCTTTTACCAAAATAGATCAAATGTCGGTTTGCATCTCAGATGTACCTTCTGAGATTTTGTAGCTGAACTTTCAGTTCTTCTTTTAATAAAATCCTTCCCTGTACCACTTCATCATGAAGCTGTATAACTGGTGATACAAAATGCAATACATGCACTGTGCACAATTCCTGCAATCACAGCCACAGAAGCCTGTAACTTCTTCTGGGTTGTCTGAGTGTCTTGGTGGCTTTCCTCACTCGTCTCCTTCCTGCACAGTCACTCAGTTTTTGAGAACTACCTACTTAACATAGAATTACCACAGTACCACACTATTTGTATTTCTTAATGACTGAGGGAAATGAAGTTCAAGACACACTCAGTGACTTGGAAAGGTTCTTGGATCCATCCCCACTTGCCTGAAGAAAACTGGCTGTTACTTTTTTCCAATAAAGGGTCTGATTACTTATACAATCCATCATTTTAGCTTTGATATTTTTATTTCATTTATGTCATGTTGTAGAGATGAGTTTTCACTGAGTTTAAAGGTCATTCTTTTTTTTTTTTTTAACTGATGTCATTCTAACATTCCAGACATGTAACATGGAATTCTGTTAGACTGTAGCTGTCTGTGGGTGTCAGGATGACACCTGGCACAAAGCTGACCAAACTCCACACACTGTGTTTGTGGCAGTTTACTGGTCAGCGTCTGTTCAAGCCTAAATCTATGTTCTTTAAGCTCTGGTCAAAGGTCACTGTGGCATTTTGTTAAAAAAAAAAAAAAAAAAAATCACTTAGCTGCAGAATGTATTTGAATCAGATGGGAAAAAAAACCCCAAACACATTTTATTTTTTAAAATTTATTTGAAAACAACAGTGAAACACACATCATAATAAAGTTATAAAAGTGCTTTGCTTTTATGTATATTTTATTTATTTTATTTATATATTATTTATATAAAAACAATCATTAAACTATATATTTTTTTGATGGTTCATGTTGGCAGGGAGGTGTGGCGTTTGAAATATCCCGTGCCGCTGACGTAACTGTCCACGAGCTGTGAGGAGACAGAAGGACAACAAAGTGTCAGTGCATTTCTATATCAAAGCGGAAACACTGATCAGACACATGAAGCTTCACATGAACAATCAGGTGCAGTAAAAAGTGCTGACAGGCGCTGGTTACACCACATCTGTCACATCTGATCTGCTCAGGCTGCATGAAGTGACTCAGTGTGCACACTGACAAACTGGAATCACTGTCAGTGTGACTGAGCAGCTTCAGCAAACTCCTGCATCTTATTCATGATCATTTATTCAAGAGTAATCAAGATCATTAATGCTGCAATTACACACAACGACGACAAGTCACGAATGCCACAAAGTAAACATTCTTGGCTGCTGATCACGAATGTGATGATTTGAGGCGTCAGGCATTCTCAGGAACTGCTGCAACCTGTTACCACGTGTTACGATTAATGGCATGTTGCTGGCGAATTATCAGGAACTGTTACGCATGGTCAAGAATAATGTTCCGCACTATTGCGCGGAACAGCGCATCATTATGTTCTGTCTCGTGAATGAGGTGAATTGTCTCCACACACACACACACACACCCATATTCATCCATCAGCTGCTGAACAATTCAGATTGCTCCAGTTTGCTCCTCAAAATCCACAGCAGAAGAACTTTGTGACTGCATGCTTAGTTGGGCTCTGTGCCATTGAGTGGCGCAGAGAGGAGGAGGAGACGGAGAGAGCCAGATGTGTGGCTCCAAGCAGCTCTCGTCTCGTGCGTTTTCCCAAATATTAGGCGCAGCAGCAGCAGGTGGAACACCTGCAGGAGCACGCTGAGGAGCACTGGAATGAGACTTTTAACAGACTTGGCGTCACTGTCCTTCTTCAGCATACGTCAGAGAAGAACACTGTCACGCTCTGTTAAGGATCACCATTAATCAAGATGGATCAACACGCTCAGTTACGACCTCCACGACATGAGGCGAAATGAGGGTGGTGCGTGACATTCGTGGAAGATTTTTTTGACAGCCAAAACATGCTCTTCGAAAATCACGCACTAACACGCACTATTAAGAAACTTATTCAGATGCATTAAGTCACATTAAGAATGTCAGGAATGTGCCAAGAATGACACAAATATGACAACACAATGCGTTCTGCCTGTGTGTAAATGCAGCATGTTTGTCTCACTTCAAACATCAGATGTTGTTTGACTGAAACATGTGGATGTATTTTCATACAAATTCACACAAATTCAAAGGACATTTTTACTAAACAGCATTTTTAAAGCTTGAGAATGTTCACTTCTCTTTGTTTTCACAAAATATGGAATAAAAACCTCCCAAACGAGATCGATCACACTAATAACACGTGTTGTCACGTGTGCACACAGAGAACAGATGTGGCCGTGGGAAATCCAAAGTCTGATTTCAGAATCAGAATCACATTAAGAGCATCGTGTAAACGCAGCCAGAAAGCGCCTGTGGACACATCGAGCAAGCACCTTTCGCACGCGCACGTTGGTCACCACGGCAACGGGAGCAACCGACATGTGACAGGCTGGACACTCGTTCTGCTCCGAATCCAGGAGAACGTCAGTGATACCTGCGAAGGAGAAAAAATAAAAAGTTCCAGCTGAAGTCTGAAGCAGGGTCGGCCCAAGCCTTTATGGGGCCTTAAGCAGAATTTCATTTGGGGGCCCCCCTACCATCACCTCAGCACCAGATGCCTCATTATTCCATAGGCTACACTGTTATGTGTGTAACGTACCCACAATCATTATCATTATTTGTAATTATCTTACATCATACAGGTGTCATTCTTGTTTTTAACCTTAAAGGGGTAGCAAACTCATAAATATGTTTTAATTAACTTCTACATACAGAGTGATGTATAAGTATGGCTCATTAATTTAACTATTTGAAAGTAACATCAGCAGGCAGGAGACTGCATTTATAGTAAACACTTAAATAGTTTAATTTCTTTCAGATGTGCAATGGTGTGCAAATTTGTGTCAAAATAAAAGCTCTGTAGAGTTTCATAAACGGTGCAGTCTTATATTAGGTTTCACTCATTATAGAAACTTAGTATAATTTATTACCACCCTTGAAAAATGTCAGCTACCTATTTTATAAACACGACCCGACCTAGAGTCCATAGATCCCCACGGGCAACACGCTAGTTTATGATTTATGTCCCTATAACCTCAGAATTATGACAATCTGTCATTTTTTATATCACAGACAAAAGTGCGCACCGGAGGGGACATACCTCTGAGCATGCGTAATGAATTGGGTGCACTCCTGGAAAGCTCATGTATTTAGGCTACACCGTTGTAAGAGACTGACTAAGAGTAAAGAGTGAAAAAATTAAAATAATAAATGAAAATATCTGCCGTTAATTTTCTTTTAATGACGAGACCAGGCCACAGCGCATCATTTCTTAATGAAAGGAGTTTCAGGTGCACACACAAAACAGCTGTTAACATCTGCTGACAGCGTTCTGACTGCAGGATTCTCTGATCATTGATTTGATGAAAAACGTGCACCTGATACATCAGCTGCGTGTGAAGAGTTCAGAGAGAATTTGAGCAAAGCTTCGAAATTTGTTTCTGAGTCAGTCACTTGTTTGGACGACAAGGTGAGCCGCTTAAAAAGCCAAACAATTTATTAGTGAATGCAAACTTTTGTTTTTTTTAATTAGGATTACTGCACAAGGCACCACCCTTACCAAAAAGTAGTACATGCAAGTATGTTTCAAGTATACTTCCAGTTTACTTTTTATATACTTATCAGTACTACTTTTTAGTAAGGGCAGCCACAGCCAGAGTCACTGTCACATCTCGAACTGGATTAGTTACTAGTACAGGTTAGTTTAAAAGACTGTGATCTTATCACAGGACCAAAAGGTAGAAACTAGTGATGGGATGATGATACCTCAAGGAGTGTATTGACACACGACACAAACTGTATTGACACTGTGTTGGTCGCTCAATAGTGACCCCTGCAGTAGTTATAAAATCATTGCAGGTAAATAAAATGAAAATAAGATGGAAAAGCTAACGTGCTGCAAACGCAACATCAGCCTGTGAAATAGTTAATCGTCAGTCCTCAATTTAAAATATGATCTCATCATTGCATAATTTCATGTGCTCAATTTGTGTGTCGAATTAAGATGTTCATGAGAAGAGTTTAAAATTTGCTTAAAACCCTGTATGTGTTGATGCTAAACGTTGGTTTGTAAAATATAGCAAATTTGTCTGTAATAAAATTCAGAGTTAAAATTTGTAATTTATGTATGGAAATTTGTTAACTTGAGTGTTAAAGCATGCGAAATAAACGACTAAAAATAGATTCATTTATGCATTTTTATTGAGGAACAAAGGTTTCTAAAGTGTCTTTGCTCCAAGGCGATTTCTCCTCTTACACACCAGTTCCCCTGCGTTAGAAAAAACTCTGTCACAGGGTACAGATGAAGATGGTGAGCATAAACATTTCAGTGCGAGTTGATAAAGGTGTGGATATGTTTTCTGGTTATTCTTCCAGTATTGTAAAGGAGTACAAACATATGTAATCTTATTTGGCGTCAAAAGATCAAAATTATTCCAAATCAAATCAATTTTATTTATATAGCACCAAATCACAACAAACAGTCGCCCCAAGGCGCTTTATATTGTAAGGCAAAAAGCATACAATAATTACGGAAAAACCCCAACGGCCAAAACGACCCCCCATGAGCAAGCACTTGGCGACAGTGGGAAGGAAAACCCCCTTTTAACAGGAAGAAACCTACAGCAGAACCAGGCTCAGGGAGGGGCAGTCTTCTGCTGGGACTGGTTGGGGCTGAGGGGAGAGAATCAGGAAAAAGACATGCTGTGGAAGAGAGCCGAGATCAATCACCAATGATTAAAAGCAGAGTGATGCATACAGAGCAAAAAGAGGTGAATAAAAAGAAACACTGGGTGCATCATGGGAACCCCCCAGCAGTCTAAGTCTATAACAGCATAACTAAGGGATGGTTCAGGGTCACCTGATCCAACCCTAACTATAAGCTTTTTCAAAAAGGAAAGTTTTAAGCTTAATCTTAAAAGTAGAGAGGGTGTCTGTCTCCCTAATCCAAATTGGAGCTGGTTCCACAGGAGAGAAGCCTGAAAGCTGAAGGCTCTGCCTCCCATTCTACTCTTACAAACCCTAGGAACTACAAGTAAGCCTGCAGTCTGAGAGCGAAGCGCTCTATTGGGGTGATATGGTACTATGAGGTCCCTAAGATAAGATGGGACCTGATTATTCAAAACCTTTTAAGTAAGAAGAAGAATTTTAAATTCTATTCTGAAATTAACAGGGAGCCAATGAAGAGAAGCCAATAAGGGTGAAATATACTCTCTCCTTCTAGTCCCTGTCAGTACTCTAGCTGTAGCATTTTGAATTAACTGAAGGCTTTTCATGGAACTTTTAGGACAATCTGATAATAATGAATTACAATAGTCCAGCCTAGAAGAAATAAATGCATGAATTAGCTTTTCAGCATCACTCTGAGACAAGACCTAATTTTAGAGATATTGCGCAAATGCAAAAAAAGCAGTCCTACATATTTGCTTAATATGCGCATTGAAGGACATATCCTGATCAAAAATGACTCCAAGATTTCTCACAGTATTACTGGAGGTCAGGGTAATGCCATCCAGAGTAAGGATCTGGTTAGACACCATGTTTCTAAGATTTGTGGGGCCAAGTACAATAACTTCAGTTTTATCTGAATTTAAAAGCAGGAAATTAGAGGTCATCCATGTCTTTATGTCTGAAAGACATTCCTGCAGTTTAGCTAATTGGTGTGTGTCCTCTGGCTTCATGGATAGATAAAGCTGGGTATCATCTGCGTAACAATGAAAATTTAAACAATGCTTTCTAATAATACTGCCTAAGGGAAGCATGTATAAAGTGAATAAAATCGGTCTTGTGGAACTCCATAATTAACCTTAGTCCGTGAAGAAGACTCCCCATTTACATGAACAAATTGTAATCTATTAGATAAATATGATTCAAACCACTGCAGCACAGGGCCTTTAATACCTATGGCATGCTCTAATCTCTGTGATAAAATTTTATGGTCAACAGTATCAAAAGCTGCACTGAGGTCTAGGACGAGGACGAGCACAGAGATGAGTCCACTGTCTGAGGCCATAAAAAGATAATTTGTAACCTTCACTAATGCTGTTTCTGTACTATGATGAATTCTGAAACCTGACAAACTCTTCAAATAGACCATTCCTCTGCAGATGATCAGTTAGCTGTTTTACAGCTACCCTTTCAAGAATTTTTGAGAGAAAAGGAAGGTTGGAGATTGGCCTATAATTAGCTAAGATAGCTAGGTCAAGCGATGGCTTTTTAAGTAATGGTTTAATTACTGCCATCTTAAAAGCCTGTGGTACATAGCCAACTAAAAAAGATAGATTGATTATATTTAAGATCGAAGCATTAATTAATGGTAGGGCTTCCTTGAGCAGCCTGGTAGGAATGGGGTCTAATAGACATGTTGATGGTTTTGAGGAAGTAACTAATGAAAGTTACTCAGACAGAACAATCGGAGAGAAAGAGTCTAACCAAATACCAGCATTACTGAAAGCAGTCGAACATAAAGATATGTCTTTGGGATGGTTACAAATATTTTTTTCTCTAATAGTTAAAATTTTATTTGCAAAGAAAGTCATGAAGTCATTACTAGTTAAAGGAATACTCGGCTCAATAGAGCTCTGACTCTGTCAGCCTGGCTACAGTGCTGAAAAGAAACCTGGGGTTGTTCTTATTTTCTTCAATTAGTGATGAATAGTAAGATGTCCTAGCTTTACGGAGGGCTTTTTTATAGAGCAACAAACTCTTTTTCCAGGCTAAACGAAGATCTTCTAAATTAGTGAGATGCCATTTCCTCTCCAGCTTACGGGTTATCTGCTTTAAGATGCGAGTTTGTGGATTATACCATGGAGTCAGGCACTTCTGATTTAAGGCTTTCTTTTTCAGAGGAGCTACAGCATCCAAAGTTGTGCTCAATGAGGATGTAAAGCTATTGACGAGATAATCTATCTCACTCACAGAGTTTAGGTAGCTACTCTGTACTGTGTTGGTATATGGCATTGAAGAACATAACAAAGAAGGAATCATATCCTTAAACCTAGTTACAGCGCTTTCAGAAAGACTTCTACTGTAATGAAACTTATTCCCCACTGCTGGGTAGTCCATTAAAGTAAATGTAAATGTTACTAAGAAATGATCAGACAAAAAGGGGTTTTCAGGGAATACTGTTAAGTCTTCAATTTCTATGCCATATGTTAGAACAAGATCTAAAGTGTGGCTAAGGTGGTGGGTGGCCTCATTTACATTTTGAGCAAAGCCAACTGAGTCTAATAATAGATTAAATGCAGTGTTGAGACTGTCATTCTCAGCATGTATGTGGATGTTAAAATCACCCACTATAATTATCTTATCTTGGTCCCATCTTATCTTAGGTACCTCTTAGTACCATATCACCCCAATAGAGCGCTTCGCTCTCAGACTGCAGGCTTACTTGTAGTTCCTAGGGTTTGTAAGAGTAGAATGGGAGGCAGAGCCTTCAGCTTTTCAGGCTCCTCTGGAACCAGCTCCCAATTCAGATCAGGGAGACAGATACCCTCTCTACGTTTAAGATTAGGCTTAAAACTTTCCTTTTTGCTAAAGCTTATAGTTAGGGCTGGATCAGGTGACCCTGAACCATCCCTTAGTTATGCTGCTTTAGACTTAGACTGCTGGGGGGTTCCCATGATGCACTGAGTGTTTCTTTCTCTTTTTGCTCTGTATGCACCACTCTGCATTTAATCATTAGTGATTGATCTCTGCTCTCTTCCACAGCATATCTTTTTCCTGATTCTCTCCCCTCAGCCCCAACCAGTCCCAGCAGAAGACTGCCCCTCCCTGAGCCTGGTTCTGCTGGAGGTTTCTTCCTGTTAAAAGGGAGTTTTTCCTTCCCACTGTCGCCAAGTGCTTGCTCATAGGGGGTCGTTTTGACCGTTGGGGTTTTTCTGTAATTATTGTATGGCTTTTGCCTTGCAATATAGAGCGCCTTGGGGCAACTGTTGTGATTTGGCGCTATATAAATAAAATTGATTTGATTTGATTTATCTGAGCTAAGCACTAAGTCAGACAAAAGGTCAGAAAAATCACAAAGAAACTCACAGTAACGACTAGGTGGACGATAGATAATAACAAATAAAACTGTTTTTTGAGACTTCCAATTTGGATGGACAAGACTAAGAGTCAAGCTTTCAAATGAATTAAAGCTCTGTCTGTGTCTTTGATTAATTAATACGCTGGAGTGGAAGATTGCTGCTACTCCTCCTCCTCGACCTGTGCTTCGAGCATTTTGACAGATAGTGTGACTCGGGGGTGTTGACTCATTTAAACTAACATATTCATCCTGCTGTAACCAGGTTTCTGTAAGGCAGAATAAATCAATATGTTGATCAAGTATTATATCCTTTACTAACAGGGACTTAGAAGAGAGAGACCTAATGTTTAATAGACCACATTTAACTGTTTTAGTCTGTGGTGCAGTTGAAGGTGCTATATTATTTTTTCTTTTTGAATTTTTATGCTTAAATAGATTTTTGCTGGTTATTGGTGGTCTGGGAGCAGGCACTGTCTCTACAGGGATGGGGTAATGAGGGGATGGCAGGGAGAGAGAAGCTGCAGAGAGGTGTGTAAGACTACAACTCTGCTTCCTGGTTCCAACCCTGGATAGTCACGGTTTGGAGGGTTTAATAAAATTGGCCAGATTTCTAGAAATGAGAGCTGCTCCATCCAAAGTGGGATGGATGCCGTATCTCCTAACAAGACCAGGTTTTCCCCAGAAGCTTTGCCAATTATCTGTGAAGCCCACCTCATTTTTTGGACACCACTCAGACAGCCAGCAATTCAAGGAGAACATGCGGCTAAACATGTCACTCCCAGTCCGATTGGGGAGTGACATGCTTTTATTCAAATTCCAGACTGGGGAAACATCTTTGAACGATCCATGGAGTCAGTGGAACAAGGTGAGGGCAAGCAAAAATGACTAGTTTTCAAAGTCTCTCTGATGCTGAAGGGACCAAACAGTGTCAGGCTCTAAGTGCTGCTTTGATCTTTAATGTTCAGTCTGACCTGGATGGCAGAGCTAAGGGTCATTCCATTTGAAATCACCAGACCTTCCAGCTTGATGGTCTCAGAAGTACTTAGTTCTTTGATATTTTGTAGTCTGTGGTAGAAGATAATCCGTAGCAGTTGGTTTTAGCTCAATATCTCTCTCTGTTCAGATTTTATGGGGGTTTGAAAAAGGGGGCGTGTCAGCATTAACCATTTATGGCCCGTTTGTGAGCATTTTCAACTGCTTTTATTTCAAAATTTAAACAAGATATTATGTCCATTGTTTCAGAATATGTTTATTATGTCTCAAATTCTTTGTAGAAAATACCCAAAGCATCATTAACCCGTTGTGGACTGTGCTGTTGCCAAACAAAAAGTGAAATTTGATCGTGGTCAGAAAATGAGCCATTTTAGGGGTGTATTTTCTTACACTTCTAAAACAATGTAGGTTTTGGACTTTCTCTTGCCTATAGAACACATAAAAGGCTATCCAAAAATGCATAGAGAATACAAATACTAATCTTGAATTCTGAGCAAAATTAACCCCTTACCGCCCAACGTGGTGGGCGGGGCCCTCTTTGGCCCATTATTTGACCATGTGGGTACCCTTAGATTTCCAAAATGAAGGTGTCATTTGAAAGCTCTTGATGAGTACTACAAAATAAAACCAAAGCAAACATGGAACAAACATCCCTTCATAGAAAACAATGGCATGCTTTTTAAGAAAAAAACATGTTTCAGCAGATCCCTGTGATGTACAGCAAATGTACACAAAATGTACACTGATGTTACATTAAATCACACATATGACTTTTTTTTTAAATATACTGGTGGAACCCAAATTGAGCCAAATCTGCATTTTTCTATATATTAATGTTACTCTGTATTTTGTTTTGCTCTGTGGAGTTTTATGTATCCTCTGTCACTGGTTAAAGCTTTTAACCCTCTTCCTTTTAGAGTCAGTATCATAATTTTCAGCATCAACATACCAGTATTTCAAAGATTGAGCCACTTTTTCTTTACCTACCAGTCTTTCATATGATTATTAGCATCTCCTGAAGATGGCAGCATGGACTTCTCCAGTTTAAAGTAGGTGGCATCACTGTGTAATTAGCACATGTTCATTAACTTTGAGACAATGGCTAAATCCTCAGAATCAACATTTCATCATAGACCTTGCACCATCGGTGAGATTAGCCAGTCCCAAGATGACTGTCACAAAACAACCTTTTCAAGGTAAGTACAGTACTCCAGATTCTACTGAGAAGAAATGAATTAGGCCTACTGATAACTGTAAATAATGTAGTGTGCTTCAGATATCTTATCTCAGATATAGGGCAATTAGTGCAAGTAGCCCACATACATGCATTCATCAAAGTGAAAGTTACCTCATGTAGCCATTCTTCTGAATGAATGATGATCTGCAACTTAATTTATTAAATAAAGCCAGTCATCTGAATGAATGATGATCTGCAACTTAATAATTTATTAAATAAACCATTTCTTGACACTTCTTTGTCACATAATTATGTTAAATTGCCCTAGAAATGGTTGTTTTAAACCAATAACTAACTCCCTGCAGGGCCAAAAACATGAAAAATACCCATAAGTTTTCATATTTCCCCATAACAAGTGTCATGACAATGATCAGTCATTCCTTCCCATCCTCTAAGTACACATTCTTTCAGTAATATATTAATGGCCCAATGAACCTCAAAATAATGTTTTGTTACTGTTAAAGGGTTAATGAAATGTGTCCCATGGAAAACTAATACAATGTATGTATGAAATTAAACATTGAATATTTACAATTTGATTTTTGTTTACAGAAAACAAGGGTTGAAGAAAATAGAAGAATTTCAAGCTGAAGAAAAGGCAGTCTTATTAGCTAGGGCAGCACCAGCATTGTTTGACCAAGGGCACCAGCTGGATGAGCAAGGTTCAACTATCTGTCTCCATCATGAGCAAGTATTCCTGACAAAGTATTCATTTGTTCACAACAAAAACCGATGTGAGGATCCATTCAAATGCCACAAGAAAGTTTGCAGTACCAAGCTGAAGGAACTATCTGTGGCTGAAGCTAAAAAGCTTTCAGATATCACGCACATGAGATTCATCCCTGGGCTGAAACTTTGTGGTCGTTGCTGTTGTGTGGGCCGCTGAAGAGGAGGTACTGCTGGCCCACCACCAGCAGTTGGCGCCCTGCTTGGAGTGCGGGCTTCAAGCATGAGAGGGCGCCAAGACAACAGAGAGTGACAGCTGTCACTCATTTACACCAGCTGTCACCAATCACCACCGTCCCTACAAAAGCCGGATTATTATTCCACCTCCTCGCCGAGAAATCAGCTACCGTCTAAGGTAACCTGCTCTGCTGTGATTATTGTTGTATCTAACATTGTTCTGTGTGCAGCCGTGTTCCTGCGGGCTCTGTCTGAAGCTGGATTGGCGGATAGTGGGAGGGCGACGTTCTTCGCCTCTCACTCCATCCAGGGACGAGACTAACAGGAGCTGCATGGGTGAAATTGTTTCTGGAGGTGGAGGTTTTCCCTCCTTGAAGATCTGTAGGTGAAGGATTACTGGGTGTGTGGATACACACTCACCATTAACTGTTTTCATCTTCTGCCAGCAGTACCAGGGTCTGCAACAGAAGACGGTGACCACCTGGGGACTCAGGACTTGGCGGCTCCGGTGTTCTTTAGGCCGTTGGTGGTGGAAGCTGTGTGGGTCCCGGCTCTTCGATCGCCAGAGGTCTCCTATCTTCGAGCCTGCCCGCACGTCACCTTGTGTTTAATTGGCATATTTTTGTCTGTATCCCGTTGTGCGTTTCACAACATTAAATTGTTACTCTTTGTCTTATCCATTGTCCGTTCATTTGCGCCCCCTGTTGCGGGTCCGTGTTACGACACCTTCCCAACAGGATTTCTCGGCCATTCGTCATGGATTCCGAGGGGCGTCAACCACAGCTTGAACAGCCAATGGGAGAACAAGGAGCGCAGGCGTCAGCAGGAGGCATGGTAAGTGATCTGCAGAAAATCCTTACCGCTTTCACCGCTCAGTTAAATCTGGTAGCCGAGCAGAATGTAGTCCTCAATCGGAGGGTGGAGGCTCTCACCGCCAGAGTGGAAGCGCGCGACTCGAGCGCTGCTGCATTGACTCCTCCTGCTGGCCCTGGGCCACAGACAGACGTTCCACTGGCCGTTCAACAAACCCCCCCACCGTCCCCTGAAGCTTACATAAGCCCTCCAGAACCGTACGGAGGCTGTGTCGAAACGTGCGCAGCTTCTTAATGCAGTGTTCGCTCGTTTTTGCACAGCGTCCAGTTATGTACACATCAGATGCCAGCCGGGTGGCTTATGTGGTTAATTTGCTTCGAGGTGAGGCACGCGCCTGGGCTACGGCGCTTTGGGAACAGAATTCGTGGCTCCTGACATCATACGCTGGGTTTGTACGGGAATTCAAACAGGTGTTTGATCATCCCAACAGAGGCGAGACCGCCTCGAGCATGCTGCTGTCAATGAGACAGGGGCGCCGGAGCGCAGCTCATTATGCAGTCGACTTCCGCATCGCGGCTGCGAGGTCCGGCTGGAATAACGTTGCGCTCCACGCCACCTTCGTAAACGGACTGTTTCCGGTCCTGAAGGAGCATCTGCTGGCTAAGGAGGAACCGCAAGATTTCGACGGGCTTATCAATTTGGTTATACGCTTAGACAACCGGTTGAATGAACACCGTCGGGAGCAGGCCGGGGGTCGTGGTCGGGCTCAAGCCGTCCCTCTTTCCTCTGGGTCCGAAAGGGTGTCGTCGTCCCCACGTTCCACTGCCAGAGGGCTCCGTGTGGCAACAGCTCCCCCTGCTGACGAAGCTATGGACACGAGCAGGGCCAAATTAAAATCAAATATCAGACAAAGGAGGCTGGCCTGCGGGGAGTGTTTTTTCTGTGGCTCTTGTGAGCACAGGTTAAAAGACTGCCCCAAACGATCAAACTCCAACGCCCATCCTTAGGAACTGGGCTAAGGGTGGGCCATAATATGTACACGGGAAAAACCCATAAATCAGCACGAATCCCAGTAACAATCCTGAGTGGGGATTTAACCCTTCACGCCCCAGCACTGGTAGACACGGGGTCAGAAGGGAATCTGCTGGATAGCAGATGGGCCAGGGAAGTAGGGCTTCCTCTGGTGGCTCTGCCTTCACCATTGAAGGTGCGAGCACTAGATGGCACTCTACTCCCATTAATTACACATCAGACACAGCCCGTGACCTTGGTTGTGTCTGGGAATCACAGGGAGGAGATCGTGTTTTCTGTGACACCTTCTACCTCCCGAGTGATTCTGGGATTTCCATGGATGGTGAAGCACAATCCCCGGATTGATTGGCCGTCTGGGGTGGTGACGCAGTGGAGCGAAACCTGCCACCGGGAGTGTCTTGGATCCTCGGTTCCACCCGGAATCACAGCTAAAGAGGAGGTCAAAGTCCCCCCCAATCTGACGGCGGTGCCCGAGGTGTACCACGATCTTGCTGACGTCTTCAGCAAAGATCTGGCACTCACTCTTCACCCACACCGACCGTACGATTGTGCCATCGATTTGATCCCGGGCGCTGAGTACCCGTCCAGTAGATTGTACAACCTCTCACGTCCGGAACGCGAATCGATGGAGATCTACATCCGGGACTCCTTAGCCGCCGGGTTGATTCGTAACTCCACCTCCCCGATGGGTGCGGGTTTCTTTTTTGTGGGTAAAAAAGACGGCGGACTCCGTCCATGCATTGACTACAGAGGGCTGAACGAGATTACGGTTCGTAATCGATACCCGTTGCCCCTGTTGGATTCGGTGTTCACGCCCCTGCATGGAGCCAAAATGTTCACCAAACTAGATCTTAGGAATGCATACCACCTGGTTCGGATCCGGAAGGGAGACGAATGGAAGACGGCATTTAACACCCCGTTAGGTCATTTTGAGTACCTGGTCATGCCGTTCGGCCTCACTAATGCCCCCGCGACGTTCCAAGCATTGGTTAATGACGTCTTGCGGGACTTCCTGCACCGGTTTGTCTTCGTATATCTGGATGATATACTCATCTTTTCTCCGGACCCTGAGACTCATGTTCAGCATGTACGTCAGGTCCTGCAGCGGTTACTAGAAAACCGGTTGTTTGTGAAGGGCGAGAAGTGTGAGTTCCACCGCATGTCGTTGTCCTTCCTGGGGTTTATCATCTCCTCCAACTCCGTCGCCCCGGATCAAGGTTGCGGCGGTGAGAGATTGGCCCCAACCAACAAGCCGTAGGAAGCTGCAACAGTTCCTCGGCTTTGCAAATTTCTACCGGAGGTTCATTAAAGGTTACAGTCAGGTTGTTAGCCCCCTGACTGCCCTGACCTCCACTAAAGTCCCTTTCACCTGGTCGGATCAGTGCGAAGCCGCGTTTAGGGAGTTGAAACGCCGGTTTTCGTCTGCACCAGTTCTGGTGCAGCCTGATCCTACTCGCCAGTTCATAGTGGAGGTGGACGCCTCTCACTCAGGGATAGGAGCCGTTCTGTCCCAGAGCGGGGAGTCCAACAAGGTTCTCCATCCATGTGCCTACTTTTCCCGCAGGTTGACCCCCGCTGAACGTAACTATGACGTGGGCAATCGGGAACTCCTCGCGGTGAAGGAGGCTCTTGAAGAGTGGAGACACCTGTTGGAGGGAGCTACGGTGCCTTTCACGGTTTTCACGGACCATTGGAACCTGGAGTACATCCAGACCGCCAAGCGGCTGAACCCCAGGCAAGCCCGCTGGTCCCTGTTCTTCGGACGCTTTGACTTCCGGATCACCTACCGTCCCGGGACTAGGAACCAACGATCCGACGCACTGTCCCGGGTGCACGAAGAGGAAGCCAAGGCCGAGTTGTCAGACCCCATCGAGAACATCGTTCCCGAGTCCACTGTCGTGGCCACCCTCACATGGGACGTGGAGAAGACCGTCCGGGAGGCCCTGGCAAGGAACCCGGACCCGGGGAACGGTCCTAAGAACAGACTCTACGTCCCACCAGAAGCCAGGGCTGCTGTCTTGGACTTCTGCCACGGATCCAAGCTCTCCTGTCATCCCGGAGTGCGTAGGACCATGGCAGTGGTCCAGCAGCGCTTCTGGTGGGCGTCACTGGAAGCCGACGTCCGGGAGTATATCCAGGCCTGTACCACCTGTGCTAGGGGCAAGGCGGATCACCATAAGATCAGGGGCCTCCTCCAGCCCCTGCCTGTGCCTCATCGCCCCTGGTCTCACATCGGCCTGGACTTCGTCACGGGCCTCCCGCCGTCCCAGGGCAACACCGTCATCCTCATGATAGTGGACCGGTTCTCCAAGGCGGCCCACTTCGTGGCCCTCCCGAAGCTCCCAACGGCCCAGGAGACAGCAGACCTCCTGGTCCACCACGTCGTGCGTCTGCATGGGATACCATCGGACATCATTTCGGATCCTGGTCCCCAGTTCTCCTCACAGGTCTGGAGGAGTTTTTGTAAGGAACTGGAGGGCCACCGTGAGTCTCTCGTCCGGGTATCACCCACAGACGTACGGCCAGGCAGAGCGGGCGAACCAGGAGTTGGAGCAGGCCCTCCGCTGCGTAACCTCCACGCATCCGGCGGCTTGGAGTGACCGTCTGGCCTGGATCGAGTACGCCCACAATAGCCAAGTCTCATCTGCTACCGAACAGTTGCCACGATAAACTGAAAAATGAAATGATTCCATCTGAGCCCAAGGAGGCTTTGGGTATGTGTTTAAGTGATCAATATTGTCAATATGTTTGTATGATGGTCAGTGGTGGCTTGCAACCATCTTGGCACAGTCTGAAGAAAATGAGGATGTACAGGTGTCATTCGTGCATCCACATGGCCCTGCAGCTAACTTTCACTGGTCACGGAGGGAGGACCTCTGCTGGGTGCCGCTGATCCATATTCTGTTGGTTAATGCCCCAAGCACCTCTGCCCTAGGGAGGAATTATACCCTTTCTCCCAATTGTTTAAATTTTGAAATAGAAGCAGTTGAAAATGCTCACAAACGGGCCATAGATGGTTAACGCTGACATGCCCCCTTTTTCAAACCCCCATAAAATCTGAACGGAGAGAGATATTGAGCTAAAACCAACTGCTATTATCTTCTACTACCCCAGACTACAAAATATCAAAGAACTAAGTAATTCTGAGACCATCAAGCTGGGAGATGCCTCAATTTTGGGTGATTTCAAATGGAATGACCCCTAAAGAACCTGCCAACAAAACCAACGTCCCATTTTAAGCTGCCGTCTGTCATTCATGAAGCTGAACCCCAATTTGTGGACGGCTCTGAGAACAGCACGAACTCTACCAGGAACTGTAGCTGAGGCAGAAAGAAGCTTCTCTAAACTCAAACTCATCAAAACAGATTTAAGGGCAACAATGTCTCAAGAGCACCTTTCTGGACTTGCAGTCACAAGTATCAACCATATTCTTGCTGAAAAAAAAAATTTATATGATGATGTTATTGATAAGTATACAAGAAGCCAGAAAGCTTTTTTTTTTTTTCTTTTTTTTTGATTTCACTGGATTTGATTTGGATTATGTCTGTGTTTGCTATGAGCTGTTAATAAAATATGGAGTTCATATTTTTATTTGAATCTGCTTTCACCACTTTTTGTGCCTTGGAGCCGGTGATGCTGTGGACTGGAAGGAAGAATAACTAACGTGAGGCACACAGGTTCGTTGCAAACTAGGCAGAGTAGGAGGTTCAATTACAAAACGTATTGAAACTGATTATAAAAAACACAAAACAATTGATAAAACATTCAACAATAATAAGTCAATAATCCCCATCTGCAGGTGGCCTCTATGAACACCAGAGGGCACCATCACACCACCAACTCCAAAAGCAGGCATCAGCCAAATCTCCAAGCTGATGACAAAGCTAGACAGGATGCAGCAGACAGCAGGCTGGAGCAACGGACTCAACTCCAGACAAAACAGCAGAGGCGTGGAAGAACGTGGAACTTCAGTCGCACAAATATTTGGAGGTGGAAGCCAAGCCACCCATACATACCACTCCATCGGTTCCAGACAACGCAGCACTGGAGCATCCAACAGGCAGCAAGTACCTGGCACCCCCCCAGCAATGAACAAAGGTGGTTCCTATGAAAACACACACTATGTAGAGAAACCATTTCAGTCTGCTTCATGAAAAGTTGGATCAAAGGATGCAGTGTTGTCAAACAGAAACAAAACCATTTTGCTGTTCTCTTTGGAAATGATTAAGATAAAACAGGAATTTGAGCGTTCCCTCACTCACTCACTCTCTCTCTCACACACACACACACACACACCACACACACACACACACACACACACACACACACACACACACACACACACACACACACACACACACACACACACACACACACACACACACACACACACACACACACACACACACACACACACACAGTAAGTACAGAAACCATTTCATTGTTTGCTTCATGAAAAGTTGGATCAAAGGATGCAGTGTTGTCAAACAGAAACAAAACCATCTTGCTGTTCTCTTTGAAAATTATTAAGATAAAACAGCAAGTTCAGCAATGAACAAAGGTGGTTCCATGAAAACACACACACAGACACACACACAGTATGTAGAGAATCCATTTCATTGTTTGCTTCATGAAAAAGTTGGATCAAAGGATGCAGTGTTGTTAAACAGAAATAAAACCATTTTGCTGTTCTCTTTGGAAATTAATAAGATGAAACAGCAATTTGAGCATTCACACACACACACACACATACAGTACATGGTTCCATGAAAACACGCATGGTATGTACAGAAACCATTTCAGTGTTTGCTTCATGAAAAGTTGGATCAAAGCATACAGTGTTATCAAAACAGAAATTAAATCATTTTGCTGTTTTGAAATTATTAAGATAAAACAGCACTCACACACACACACACAGTATGTGGAGAAACCATTTCATTGGTTGCTTAATAACAAAGTTGGGCGAAAGCACTTTGTGTCATCAAAACAGAAATTAAGCCATTTTGCTTTTCTCTTTGGAAATTATTTGTATTCTCTCTCTCGCTCTCTCTCTCTCGCTCTCTCTCTCTCACACACACACACACACACACACACACACACACACACACACACACACACACACACACACACACACACACACACAGTATGTAGAGAAACCATTTCATTGTTTGCTTCATGAAAGAAGAGCAACGCTGCAGCCTCACAGACAACACGCCACAAAAGCAGGAGAGATAAGGAGGGAGGGAGAAGAGAAAAGTGCGTCCGTCTCGGTCGAGTGCAAGCTGGCAATAAAACAGCAAGTTCAGCAATGAACAAAGGTGGTTCCATGAAAACACACAGACACACACATACACACAGTACGTACAGAAACCATTTCAGTGTTTGCTTCATGAAAAGTTGGATCAAAGGATGCAGTGTTGTCAAAACAGAAATAAAGCTATTTTGCTATTGTCTTCAGAAATTATTAAGATAAAACAGCAATTTGAGCATTCTCTCTCTCTCACACACACACACAAACACGGTATGTGGAGAAACTATTTCTTTGGTTGCTTAACAGAGTTGGGCGAAAGCACTTTATGTCATCAAAACAGAAATGAAACCATTTTGCTGTTCTCTTTGGAAATTATTTGTCTTCTCTCTTTCTCACTTACTCAGCAATTTGAGCATTCACACGCACGCACGCACACACACAGTATGTGGAGAAAAAAATTTCATTGGTTGCTTCACAAAGTTGGACAAAAGCACTTTGTGTCATCAAAACAAAAATAAAACCATTTTGCTGTTCTCTTTGGAAATTATTAACATAAAACAGCAGGTTCAGCAAAGAACCAAGGTGGTACATGAAAACAGCAATTTTAACACACACACACACACACACAGTATGTAGAAAAACCATTTCATTGTTTGCTTCATGAAAAGTTGGATCAAAGGATGCAGTGTTGTCAAACAGAAACAAAACCATCTTGCTGTTTGTTCTCTTTGAAAATTAAGATAAAACAGCAAGTTCAGCAATGAGCAAAGGTGGCTCCATGAAAACACACACACACACACACGCACGAGTATGCAGAGAAACCATTTCATTGTTTGCTTCATGAAAAAGTTGGATCAAAGGATGCAGTGTTGCTAAACAGAAATAAAACCATTTTGCTGTTTCTTTGGAAATTAATAAGACGAAACAGCAATATGAGCATTCACACACACACACACACACACACACACACACACACACACACACACACACACACACACACACAATGTAGAAAAACCATTTCATTGTTTGCTTCATTAAAAGTTTTAACAAAGGATGCAGTGTTGTCAAACAGAAACAAAACCATTTTGCTGTTCTCTTTGAAAATTATTAAGATAAAACAGCAAGTTCAGCAATGAACAAAGGTGGTTCCATGAAAACACACACGGTATGTAGAGAAACCATTTCAGTGTTTGCTTCATGAAAAGTTGGATCAAAGCATACAGTGTTATCAAAACAGAAATTAAATCATTTTGCTGTTCTGTTTGGAAATTAAGATAAAACAGCAATTTGAGCATTTTCACACACACACACACACACACACACACACACACACACACACACACACACACACACACACACACACACACACACACACACACAGTATGTAGAGAAACCATTTCATTGTTTGCTTCATGAAAAAGTTGGATCAAAGGATGCAGTGTTGTTAAACAGAAATAAAACCATTTTGCTGTTTCTTTGGAAATTAATAAGATGAAACAGCAATTTGAGCATTCACACACACACACACACAGTATGTAGAAAAACCATTTCATTGTTTGCTTCATGAAAAGTTGGATCAAAGGATGCAGTGTTGTCAAACAGAAACAAAACCATCTTGCTGTTCTCTTTGAAAATTATTAAGATAAAACAGCAAGTTCAGCAATGAACAAAGGTGGTTCCATGAAAACACACACACACACACACACACACACACACACACACACACACACACACACACACACACACACACACACACACACACACACACACACACACACACACACAGTATGTAGAAAAACCATTTCAGTGTTTGCTTCATGAAAAGTTGGATCAAAGGACGCAGTGTTGTCAAAACAGAAATAAAGCTATTTTGCTATTGTCTTCAGAAATTATTAAGATAAAACAGCAATTTGAGCATTCTCTCTCTCTCACACACACACACAAACACGGTATGTGGAGAAACTATTTCTTTGGTTGCTTAACAGAGTTGGGCGAAAGCACTTTATGTCATCAAAACAGAAATGAAACCATTTTGCTGTTCTCTTTGGAAATTATTTGTCTTCTCTCTTTCTCACTTACTCAGCAATTTGAGCATTCACACGCACGCACGCACACACACAGTATGTGGAGAAAAAAATTTCATTGGTTGCTTCACAAAGTTGGACAAAAGCACTTTGTGTCATCAAAACAAAAATAAAACCATTTTGCTGTTCTCTTTGGAAATTATTAACATAAAACAGCAGGTTCAGCAAAGAACCAAGGTGGTACATGAAAACAGCAATTTTAACACACACACACACACACACAGTATGTAGAAAAACCATTTCATTGTTTGCTTCATGAAAAGTTGGATCAAAGGATGCAGTGTTGTCAAACAGAAACAAAACCATCTTGCTGTTTGTTCTCTTTGAAAATTAAGATAAAACAGCAAGTTCAGCAATGAGCAAAGGTGGCTCCATGAAAACACACACACACACACACACACGCACGAGTATGCAGAGAAACCATTTCATTGTTTGCTTCATGAAAAAGTTGGATCAAAGGATGCAGTGTTGTTAAACAGAAATAAAACCATTTTGCTGTTTCTTTGGAAATTAATAAGACAAAACAGCAATATGAGCATTCACACACACACACACACACACACACAGTATGTAGAAAAACCATTTCATTGTTTGCTTCATTAAAAGTTTTAACAAAGGATGCAGTGTTGTCAAACAGAAACAAAACCATTTTGCTGTTCTCTTTGAAAATTATTAAGATAAAACAGCAAGTTCAGCAATGAACAAAGGTGGTTCCATGAAAACACACACGGTATGTAGAGAAACCATTTCAGTGTTTGCTTCATGAAAAGTTGGATCAAAGCATACAGTGTTATCAAAACAGAAATTAAATCATTTTGCTGTTCTGTTTGGAAATTAAGATAAAACAGCAATTTGAGCATTTTCACACACACACACACACACACACACACACACACACACACACACACACACACACACACACACACACACACACACACACACACACACACACACACACAGTATGTAGAGAAACCATTTCATTGTTTGCTTCATGAAAAGTTGGATCAAAGGATGCAGTGTTGTCAAACAGAAACAAAACCATCTTGCTGTTCTCTTTGAAAATTATTAAGATAAAACAGCAAGTTCAGCAATGAACAAAGGTGGTTCCATGAAAACACACACACACACACACACACACACACACACACACACACAGTATGTAGAAAAACCATTTCATTGTTTGCTTCATGAAAAAGTTGGATCAAAGGATGCAGTGTTGTTAAACAGAAATAAAACCATTTTGCTGTTTCTTTGGAAATTAATAAGATGAAACAGCAATTTGAGCATTCACACACACACACACACACAGTATGTAGAAAAACCATTTCATTGTTTGCTTCATGAAAAGTTGGATCAAAGGATGCAGTGTTGTCAAACAGAAACAAAACCATCTTGCTGTTCTCTTTGAAAATTATTAAGATAAAACAGCAAGTTCAGCAATGAACAAAGGTGGTTCCATGAAAACACACACACACACACACACACACACACACACACACACACACACACACACACACACACACACACACACACACACACACACACACACACAGTATGTAGAAAAACCATTTTATTGTTTGCTTCATGAAACGTTGGATCAAAGGATGCAGTGTTGTCAAACAGAAACAAAACCATCTTGCTGTTCTCTTTGAAAATTATTAAGATAAAACAGCAAGTTCAGCAATGAACAAAGGTGGTTCCATGAAAACACACACGGTATGTAGAGAAACCATTTCAGTGTTTGCTTCATGAAAAGTTGGATCAAAGCATACAGTGTTATCAAAACAGAAATTAAATCATTTTGCTGTTCTGTTTGGAAATTATTAAGATAAAACAGCAATTTGAGCATTTTCACACACACACACACAGTATGTGGAGAAACCATTTCATTGGTTGCTTAATAACAAAGTTGGGCGAAAGCACTTTGTGTCATCAAAACAGAAATGAAACCATTTTGCTGTTCTCTTTGGAAATTGTCTTCTCTCTTTCTCTCTCACTCAGCAATTTGAGCATTCACACACATGCATACACACACACACACACACACACACACACAGTATGTGGAGAAACCATTTCATTGGTTGCTTCATACAGTTGGACAAAAGCACTTTGTGTCATCAAAACAAAAATAAAACCATTTTGCTGTTCTCTTTGGAAGTTATTAACATAAAACAGCAGGTTCAGCAATAAACCAAGGTGGTACATGAAAACAGCAATTTGAACACACACACAGTATGTAGAGAAACCATTTCATTGTTTGCTTCATGAAAAAGGTGGATCAAAGGATGCAGTGTTGTTAAACAGAAATAAAACCATTTTGCTGTTTCTTTGGAAATTAATAAGATGAAACAGCAATTTGAGCATTCACACACACACACACACACAGTATGTAGAAAAACCATTTCATTGTTTGCTTCATGAAAAGTTGGATCAAAGGATGCAGTGTTGTCAAACAGAAACAAAACCATCTTGCTGTTCTCTTTGAAAATTATTAAGATAAAACAGCAAGTTCAGCAATGAACAAAGGTGGTTCCATGAAAACACACACACACACACAGTATGTAGAAAAACCATTTCATTGTTTGCTTCATGAAAAGTTGGATCAAAGGATGCAGTGTTGTCAAACAGAAACAAAACCATCTTGCTGTTCTCTTTGAAAATTATTAAGATAAAACAGCAAGTTCAGCAATCAACAAAGGTGGTTCCATGTAATAGCTATTTTGCTATTGTCTTCGGAAATTATTAAGATAAAACAGCAATTTGAGCATTCTCTCTCTCACACACACACAAACGGTATGTGGAGAAACTATTTCATTGGTTGCTTAACAGAGTTGGGCGAAAGCACTTTGTGTCATCAAAACAGAAATGAAACCATGTTGCTGTTCTCTTTGGAAATTGTCTTCTCTTTTTCTCTCTCACTTACTCAGCAATTTGAGCATTCACATGCTCGCACGCACGCATGCACGCACACACAACTAGGTGGAGAAACCATTTCATTGGTTGCTTCATAAAGTTGGACAAAAGCAAGTTGTGTCATCAAAACAAAAATAAAACCATTTTGCTGTTCTCTTTGGAAATTATTAACATAAAAGAGTAGGTTCAGCAGTGAACCAAGGTGGTACATGAAAACAGCTGTTTCTTTGGAAATTAATAAGACGAAACAGCAATATGAGCATTCACACACACACACACACACACACACACACACACACACACACACACACACACACACACACACACACACACACACACACAGTATGTAGAAAAACCATTTCATTGTTTGCTTCATTAAAAGTTGGATCAAAGGATGCAGTGTTGTCAAACGGAAACAAAACCATCTTGCTGTTCTCTTTGAAAATTATTAAGATAAAACAGCAAGTTCAGCAATGAACAAAGGTGGCTCCATGAAAACACACACACACACACACACACACACACACGAGTATGCAGAGAAACCATTTCATTGTTTGATTCATGAAAAGTTGGATCAAAGGATGCAGTGTTGTTAAACAGAAATAAAACCATTTTGCTGTTTCTTTGGAAATTATTAAAAAAAAACAGCAATTTCAGCATTCACACACACACGGTATGTAGAGAAACCATTTCATTGTCTGCTTCATGAAAAGTTGGATCAAAGGATGCAGTGTTATCAAAACAGAAATAAAACCATTTTGCTGTTCTCTTTGGAAATTGTTAAGATAAAACAGCAAGTTCAGCAATGAACAAAGGTGGCTCCATGAAAACACACACACACACACACACACACACGAGTATGCAGAGAAACCATTTCATTGTTTGCTTCATGAAAAGTTGGATCAAAGGATGCAGTGTTGTTAAACAGAAATAAAACCATTTTGCTGTTCTCTTTGGAAATTATTAAAAAAAACAGCAATTTCAGCATTCACACACACACGGTATGTAGAGAAACCATTTCATTGTCTGCTTCATGAAAAGTTGGATCAAAGGATGCAGTGTTATCAAAACAGAAATAAAACCATTTTGCTGTTCTCTTTGGAAATTGTTAAGATAAAACAGCAAGTTCAGCAATGAACAAAGGTGGTTCCATGAAAACACACACAGTATTTAAGTGGCACTGATGACCTGCGCTGCACCAACACAAACGTTTTCTCTACTGATTTACACTGATCTCAGAAATGATCCAGAAACCCAGAAAAACTCTGAAAGCCACGGATCTGTGGAATATTCTCATCCCTGATCCAGACAGGTTTTAGGATCAGTGGAATTCATCTGCTGAATCCAGATGTTTTTCTGGAGTCTCTAAGTTTTTTTCCAGCTGCTGTCAGACTGAATTTGTCAAACTCAGACTGTGCGACTGAGTGAACACAAAGTGCTTGATTTTGGAGTTCAGGAAACATTCACACGTGGCTGAGTTTGGCTCTGATTCAAACTGGATCAGATTTTCACCAGTCTGAACTGAGACTGAGATGAGGACTGAAGGTGACTCGAGTGGCGTCTCTGGGCTCTTTAAGCACACACTTGGATCTCATCCCTGATTTTGCTGCTGACTGTCTCACAAAGCCGACAAACAACTTTACCTCATGATGACTCAGTTGCTTTACCGACGACACAGCGGTCGCTCTATTTTTCAGACTGTTTCCTTTAATTCAGTTTCTCTGCAGGAAAATCTACAAAATCTTCTTGAAGCAATCACTTTGGACAGGACCTTCACTCCATCACCTGCTCACTTCTCTCAGCTGTGACGTCTCCTCACAGCACTTTGTCCTGGTTGACCTCCAGCCTTGATAAGCTCCGCCCTCTTCCCTCTAACATCCAGCTGACTGAAGCTGTTAGAAACCTGGATCAGAGCAGCTGAACGGCAGCGTTGTAAATCTGGACACCCTGTTGTCCTCAGTTCATGTCTTCTGTCATGTTGATCTTCCAGCATTTCTGCTGCCAAATTTTCTTCATGACAGAATCAGAAATGCCGCTGATTCAGGAAAAATGTTGTTCCCCTTTAAGACACTCCTCGTTCCACCTCCACCATCGACCTCTGACCTTACAGGTACAGCAGCAGACATCATGAACCGGTTCTAGTTAATTACCAGAGCTCACCCGGGTTTATTCTCCGAATTATTTCCCTGCACTATGCAGGTGAGGAAAATGATGACATACCCAAATAAAATTCTTTACCAACGGCTGTAAATTTTGTAAGAGTCATTTTAGTGTTTACACTATTGTGTAAATAGACTTTTGAATGAAACCTGAAGCAGCAGCTGAAATGTTGACAGCAGTGTGTCGACTGGATCAGAGAGAAATTTACTGGAAATATTTTTGCTAGAAGTTGAGATTCTCCTCCAAAAATTCAATGACTGTTTAAAATTCCTTGAATGCTATCTTGTGGTGATTTTTTTCTCTCTCTCTCTCTCTCAATGCCATTTGGGAACTTGTACAACTGCAGGAGAATTTCATGATTTTTCATGACCAAAAGTTCATTCATTCATTCATCTTCTACCGTTTAGTCCAATTAAGGGTCGCGGGGGCTGGAGCCTATCCCAGGAGTCATAGAGCGCGAGGCGGGGTACACCCAGGACAGGATGCCAGTCTGTCGCAGGGCCACAAACTGACAAACGAGCACAGACACACCCACACACACACCTACAGACAATTTAAAGACTCCAATCCACCTAACCCGCATGTCTTTGGATGTGGGAAGAAACCGGAGCACCCGGAGGAAACCCACACACACACTGGAGAACATGCAAACTCCACACAGAAAGGCCACGGGAATTGAACCCACGACCTTCTCGCTGTGAGGCAACAGTGCTAACCACTAAGCCACCGTGCTGCCCTATATGACCAAAAGTTGTCATTCAAAATTCAACAGGGAAGAACAGAACTTCAAACAAGTTTGGTGAATTTTATTGTTTTCCAAACACACAATATTTGTTTTCAACAAAATTCATAATTTTGTGAAGAACTGAGAACAGTGTTTAAATAAATCAACCTAATATGAATCCAAATGAAAAGTTTTGCATGAATTTCACCTGAATGAAATCCATTTTTTACTAAAATTGATTATTTCATATATCCACAAGGATGAATTATGAACAGTGTTTAGAAGAATCAAACAAAACCAACAGAATTAAAATATATCAGAAACTGAAAGAGAAAAACTCACACTTGGAGTGTGAAGCGTCCGGGATGAAAATCAGCACCTCCAAATCCGAGGCCATGGTTCTCGACTGGAAAAAGGTGCTTTGCCCTCTTCAGGTCGGTGGAGTGTCCTTGCTTCAAGTGGAGGAGTTTAAGTATCTCGGGGTCTTGTTCACGAGTGAGGGACAGATGGAGCGTGAGATCGACAGACGGATCGGTGCAGCATCTGCAGTGATGCAGTCGCTGTATTGGACCGTCGTGGTGAAGAAAAAGCTGAGTAGGGGGGCAAAGCTCTCAATTTACCGATCGATCTACATTCTGATCCTCACCTATGGTCATGAGATTTGGCTCATGACCGAAAGAACGAGATCGCGAGTACAAGCGGCCGAGATGAGTTTCCTCCGCAGGGTGGCTGGGCGCTCTCTTAGAGCTAAAAAATTTCTACAATTTCCAAAACAATTCAAAAGTTCAATATTGTGTGAGGAAGGATTTTAAATCCGTGTTTAGATGAACCAAACAAAAACAATCATCAAAATCCATCAAGAACTGAAGGAAAAAATTTGGATGAATTTCAGTTTTCACCCTAAAAAGTCCATATTTTCCTAAAAACTTACAAGTCCAACATTAAGACATTATTACACTCAGAGAAACAGATATGGCGTCAGATCGGTGCCAAAACCACTCTCATGTAAAAAAAATAAAAATAAATAAATAATGCGTTCAGGCGTATTAAATTATTTCACATGCATAGATATTAACTGCGCGTGCAAAGATGTCATGCTAAAAACAGAAAGTATCCCAATGTATCTTCAATGTAGCTCCCTTCATCCAACTGTATGTTTTCTGTTTTTGTCTTTTTACTTTTTTTGATTGTGCAATTTGAGCATTTATCCAGTCCAAATTCCATACCAATGTCTTTGACGAACTTATGGACAGTTTCCACGAGCTGACTGAGTCCCTTTTTTGTGTTGGCACAGATTTTCAAATCATCCATGAACAGCAGATGGTTCACAGGTTTTTGGTTTTTCCTTCCTCTGTTTCTACTTAAGTCATACTGGATGTCATGCTCCTTCAGGATGTTGCTGAGCTGGTCTATGATTAAACAGAATAAAAGTGGTGAGAGTCTGTCTCCCTGAAATATCCCTCTCTGAACTCATATGTCTGGGATTGTTATTTGTCCCTCTGTGTGGTTGAGGGTGATGGTGGTGTTCCACTTGTTCATTTGTGCTCTCAGGAAAGATCTTATTTCCTCATTGATGTTGTAGAGTTCTAAGCACCTCATGTGTGAGTGTGGCACACTGTCAAATGCCTTTTTGTAATCAATCCAAGCCATGTTGAGGTTTTTCCTCCTTTTTTTTGCAGTCCTCCAGGATAGCTTTGTCTATCAGTAACTGGTCTTTAGCTCCTAATGTTCTTTTGGAACAGCCTTTCTGTTCATTTTCCAGGTAGCCACCAGTGTCAAGATGTTCATAAATGGCATCAGCTATGATTCCTGTCAGCCATTTGTACGTTGTTGTTAGGCAGCAGATGGGTCTGTACTTGTTGGGAAGCTGTGTTTCCTTGGTCTTTGGAAGTAGGCTTGTGTTCCCAGTTATTAGCCAGTGTGGTGTGTCCTCTTCTCAGTTCAATATTTTTGTGAAAGCCACAGCATAGTGGTGGTGTAATGCTGTCAGTCTTTTCAGCCAAAAATTTGGGATTTTTTCGATGCCAGGTGCCTTGAAGTTACTGTATTCACTCATTTTTTCTGATTTCCTCTTCAGTGATTACAATTGCTGGCATTTGCTGTTTGTCTTTGTTTTTCTGTTTTATTTTTTCAGTCCACTTGGTCTCTTGGTGTCAATGTTGTATTTTATTTTAATGCAATTTACTTTTTTAACAAGATTCCTTTTGTGGTTTTGGCTTTCCAAAAATGTGGCCATTTGGGAGATCTCTGCTGATTTTTTGTTGTAATTTCTTATTCCATTGTGGCATGGTATTCTTTTTCTTAATTGTGGTTCCTTTTCTCTCCAAATCTCGTGGGGCTAATTTACTTTGTATGTACCATGCCACTCCATAATTTACAGTTTAAATCTGTCAATGTGGTTCCATCTGGGACCAGTTTAGCCAGTCCCAGGTCAACTTTTTGCAGGATAGCTTTGAATTTTTTTTTATTCTCCTTTAATTTAATCAGTTCTGTATGCTCTTTCATGTCCATTTTCTTGTTTCTTCAATCTTATTTGCCAATTCCTCTTCTAGTTCCTGCTGTTCTGGGTCTGTGTGCACCTGTATATTGTTTTGTAGATGAGCTGGTGAATAGTTCATTTTTGGGGGGGGGCCAGTGAATTATCATGTGTTTGTTCAGAGTGCCCTTCTGTTTCTGTCTTTTACTCTGATCAGAACAGCTAAATGGTGTGTCTGGTATGAATCATCATGTGTGTTTTCAGGTTGCCCTTTTGTCCAAATCTTTGACCACACTCAAAACACACAAATGCTTTTTGTCCTGTATGAATTATCATGTGTGTTTTTAGGTTGCTCTTTTGTCCAAACCTTTGACCACATTCAGAACAGACAAATGCTTTTTGTCCTGTATGAATTATCATGTGTGTTTTCAGGTTGCTCTTACGTCCAAACCTTTGACCACACACAGAACAGACAAATGCTTTTTGTCCTGTATGAATTATCATGTGTGTTTTCAGGGTGCCCTTTTCTCCAAATCTTTTACCACACTCAGAACAGACAAATGCTTTTTGCCCTGTATGAATTATCATGTGTGATTTCAGGGTGCCCTTTAGTCCAAACCTTTTACCACACTCAGAACAGACAAATGCTTTTTGTCCTGTATGAATTATCATATGTGTTTTCAGGGTGCCCTTTCGTCCGAATCTTTGACCACACTCAGAACAGACAAATCCTTTTTGCCCTGTATGAATTATCATGTGTGTTTTCAGGGAGCTCTTATGTCCAAACCTTTGACCACATTCAGAACAGACAAATGCTTTTTGTCCTGTATGAATTATCATGTGTCTGTTCAGGGTGCCCTTTTCTCCAAATCTTTGACCACACTCAGAACAGTCAAATTTTTTTTGTCCTGTCTGAATTATAATGTGGTTGTTCAGAGTGCTCTTCTGTTTCTGTCCTTTACTCCCATCAGAACAGCTAAATGGTTTTCTGCTTGCTTGCCTCTCCTTTTGTTGCTCTGAGTTGCTCATGTCACCAGATGCTTTTCCATATTTAGAGACTTTAAATTGCTTTTCATCAGTGTTGCCTGAATGAACAATACTGATATTTTCCCGACAGTTAAAACTTGACTGAAGTACTCTGGTCTGTTTCCAGTCATAACTGTCATCAGTCTCAGTTCCAGAACTGTCTGAATTCCTGTCACTGGTATCTGGTTGTAAATGACTGTTTGGACCCGAGTTGCTGGCTGGTTGTGGTCCTCCATCATCCTCTCCATCAGCTTCTGCTGTCAGTGTTCTGTGTACAGATGAGCTGCTGGCTACAGGCTCAGCCTCTGTGCTCTCATCACTTCGGCTTTGATAAAGCTGTGATGACTCTGGTTGTTCATCATTTTCACTTTTCACAGGGACGGCAGTGAAACCAAACTTGGTGAGATCTGCCTCCTCCAGCTGCTGAAGCTGGTCTCCCTGCTGACTTATCCACAGTTTCTCTTCTTCTTTAATGTCCTCCTGGTCAACACTCAGATTCCATTCCTGGTGTTCAGGGAGAGTTTCTTCTTTAATCACCAACAACGGTTGCATGTCTGCAAAGAAACAAATTAACAATAAATGTTAGAACAACTCTCATTAAAATAAAGTATCAGAGTGGTGATTTTGACCTGATGACAGTAAGTTTTTGCACTGATGGAACTGACAAAGTGAAAATGTACATCAGTAGGGTTTGTTTTACATTTCACACATACTTTAACTGGAATCCAACATAATGACAAAACTCATGAAATATGACATAAACACATCTACAATGACATTACAACTCATTAAAAATATATAAGCCAACAAATTTATTTAATATTTTATAATGTTGCTGATGTCAAACAATGTTAATGGCCTTAATTTCTGCAGCACTTTTTACCATCTGACGGGGAAACAAGGATCTTCTGCTGTCAAACCCGTGGCTTTAAACTCTGAACCCTCATTTCCAAAATTGTGGAGACTGCTGTGAGGGGGTGTGCCACAGAAAATTTATGATGGTGTTCATAAAAATCAGGGCTGTGAAATGAAAATTGTGAAATCCAAGGAAAATTTGCAGGGGGTCTGGGGGGCACAGCCGGGATCTTGTGCCTGTGGGGCCCCAGAAAGCAAATTAATTTTGTATCTAATGATACATTTTCAGCATCTCCTGGAAGAAAAAAAAAATCTCAAAAGAAACGCATATTTAAATGATCCTCGATTCAACCTTTCATTTGGACCATTAATGATCATGTTGAATTAAAATATGACAAGGAAGTAGGACCTGGAATGATTTTCCTTTTAATTGTTCACCAAACTATGCATGAACTCGGAATAATTAAACTCCATGAAATTCCCATGATGAATTTTGCAAAATTCCTTGGATTCGTGGCATTTTCACAGCCCTGTATTAACAATAATAATAGTGGGTATATGATAATATGAACATAAACAATTTATAAATACATTAAGACAGTAAATTAACATAAAAAAAATTGTGATTAACAGGAAATAAAAGGGTTGATTTCTTCTCTAAATATTGTTGAGGTCTAAGTTTCTAAAAACATTCTGGACTCACAACATTCCAATTCATTATAGAAACATTGTATTAGAACCCTTGAAAAATGTCAGCTAGATATTTTATAAACACTATCCAATCTAGAGCCTGTGGATCTCTGCAGGCAACACGCTAGTTTCTGCTATAATTGTGTATTTTTAGCCATCTTGGTGAATGAAATATGAATCAGTTTTTGGGTTCTCTTTTAATATTTCAATTTATAGTATAATACAATGAAAACATGACTTTGTTCTATGCTGTAGTGTTCTGAAGTAATGCTGACATAATACATATGGGCCAAAAATAAAGTGAAATCACTTATTTGGAATACTAATTCTGAGGCGCGTGATTTTCCCCCACTGCACCGTGACACTGGATTTTTAGGGTTCCCCCACCTGTCAAATCCCATTTTAACCACTGTCCACACTGATCTGTAATAAAGTCAGAGAAGCAGGAGCAAATGTTCTTCAACTTCACTGTGACAAACATCTCACTTTGGATTGTGTTATTAAACCAGTGGAAAAGACAAATAACTTCATTCACTCTAAAGCTCGATACCACCGCCAGTTTCATCAGTTCCTGCTCCACATCCAGGATGAGCACTAAAGAATTATTATCAAACTGCGAGGTCTGTACGGGGAAATATCAGACCGAAGTGTCAGTACAGATTGAGCATTTATATAAAAACACGCAAACTTACAGTATCACCAGAATATGAAAGCTGCTGATGGCTCATAGTCAGACCTGTTCGCTTTCTTTACCTCCATGAAGAACTTGCTAACAGATGGTTCGTCTTTAGCTAGTAAACTTTGAATCTGTGTGTTTTTTTTAGATGCTGTTTAGATATTTATGGAGTATGTTTATGTCCGACTTGGTTTTTCTAATTGTGTTTTTATGTTCCTGGTTTGTAACAAAAATACACGTTGTGGACCGATTGTCATGGTAACCAGTCCGGATATGGGAAAATATCCGACCACTAATCAGCAGTAGCAGCTGCAGAAAAGAACATATGTCTGCATATCTCTTCTCTTTTCTCTTAACTCTGATGTTGCTCCACTTCAGCTGCAGCTTGACAAGAAGTGGAACAGCCAACACCAGCAGGTTTCTCTGGTCAACTTTTACCGGCAGCTGGATAAAAGCTGATTCCCAGAAATGAGAAAACAACAGAACAAATGTCGAAGATGGAGCAGGAAAAGGAAAACCCCGAACTGCCACCTTGACCAAGATGAACTAGAGGATCCATTATATGGTCCTCACTGACAGAAGAGAGAGTCAGCGTCTCAGTCTTCTGGGATGCTGAGGACATCATAATGATAGACGATCTCCAGAAGGGACAGACCATCAATGGGTTCTATTTTGATGCACTTTTGTGACAACTGCAGGAGAAAATAAAGCAGAAGTGGTGTGGAATGCTCTGGTGAAGTGTTCTGTTTTACTCGGACAATAATCTGGTCCACACGTTGGTCATCACAATGGCTGCCATTCATCATTCATTCAAACGTCATTCATTCAAACGTCTTCAGCAATCACCTTATTCCCCTGATTTGGCTCCTTCAGTCTTCCATCTGTTTCCAAATATGAAAAGGCATCTTGCAAGAATTCATTATAATCCTGATAATGATGTCATGTCTGCAGTGGATGACTTCCTTGAGCTCCAGGATAAGATCTTCTATGAGAACAATATTAAGTCACTGCAGCCAAACTGGAAAAAGTCTGTGGACTTACATGAGGATTATGTTGAAAAATAAAATATTACATTAATTCAGTTGTGGTTTCTTCATGTTCGGCGCAAACCTTTTCATTCACACCTAACATTTATGTGAGCAGTTATGAACTTTAACAAGAACCGCTTTAGGTCAAGACACAGTGACTCCCACCTGTGTGATATTTTACATGTCTCAAACCAGACCTGGACACTGAAATCCAGATCTCAGGAGCACCAGACTCTTTAAATGGGAACTGGACTGTATTTACAGGAGCATCTCAGAAAATTAGATCATCATGGAAAAAGTTCAATATTTTTGTCAGGTATTTCAGTGAATGAAAATTTTACATTTTCGAGTTTCAGTGCATAGAAACTAGCATGTTTCAGTCTTATTTATTTATTTATTTGATTTTGATAATTATGGCCTTCAGTTCCATAAAATAGAAAATGTTAACCCTGTAAAACCCTAACAGAAGAGTAAAAACCCGGCAAAAAAACACTGATGGCAGTGACAACCAAAGTGTGGGCCACGAAGGTACTGCAGACAGTCCATGAGAAATCACAAAATAAAGTAAAAATGTCTCATTTTCAATCTTGTAAACTTTAAAAATTACCCAAAATATGTGATTTTTTTTTAAATGTATCCATAAATAATAAAACAAAGCCATCGGCTTTAAATTACGCATTATTTTTAATTTATGTCTCATATTTTAAGAAAAATTACGTGGAAATACTTCATCTTAGTCTCATGTGTTGTTCTAAATTGTGATGAAGGTTTGGGTGGGCTCCAGAAGGTTTTCAGTTCCACAGTCTCAACTCTTTGCTGCCCCCTTGTGTCCTGCTTTAATTTGTGAGAATGCAACATATTTCTGTGGGCACTGAGCTCGGGGTCTCTGGAACACTGTCCTTCTGTGAGACACTTACTGTGCTCCTCATTGTTGCTCACGTGTTCTATTCTTCGTCTCACTCCCTCGAGCTGTTCACAGACACTGTTCCAGGTTCTGAAGGTTCCTTACAGGACCTGTAGGTAGTGAGCTGCTGATGCTGCTTCTTCAGACCTTTGACCTTTATTAACCTTTTGTCATTCAGATTATGAGCTAATGTGCTGGATTGGACCTCACAACTGTGCAGCCCAACAAGAGTCTGAAAATTAGTGTATCAGAAAAAAATTAAGTTTGATATATGTTCACATTTCAGAGAATGTCGTTATTTGACTGATTTATTTACCAGTTTTTGGTTTGTTTGTTTTTTAAATCACTTTGTCTGCACGACCGGTGGATTTTCCGCAGTGTCGGTGAACATCGGTGCATCTCTTGTAGGTTTGTCAGTTATATGCACCAAATAGAAAGCTACACTCACCACACAAAGTCAGTTGCAGACTTTCAAACTTTATTCTTTTTTGAGTTATCCACATCAAAAGTGGAAAATAAAACGTGCCATTTCTAGATAACAGATATTGTACCAATTTATGCAACAATTTATGGAAAAGATTGTGTCTAAACATTTGATGAAAGTACAGTTTAGTGTTATATGTTAGATAAATTATACTGTACAAACGTTTATCATTTATTATCATCTATTACATCTGTTCATTTTAAATTGTTCTTTCTGTATCTTAAAATCTGCAAACTTTCTCTCAGATATTCACAGCTGCAGCCTGTTTACAGTTTGACATTTAGCAAGCTTCAGCAAAATCGCTCACTCTGTACCTAAGATTGGAATGATTCAGTTGTCACTCTGTACCTAAGATTGGAATGATTCAGTTGTCACTCTGTACCTAAGATTGGAATGATTCAGTTGTCACTCTGTACCTAAGATTGGAATGATTCAGTTGTCACTCTGTACAAGATTGGAATGATTCAGTTGTCACTCTGTACAAGATTGGAATGATTCAGTTGTCACTCTGTACAAGATTGGAATGATTCAGTTGTTTGCAAACGTATCTGCACATGACTAATAGCACATGTTGCAACCGTGGACTCATGTAGCTACACATATCTTTTGTTTTCTTTACACAATAAAAGGGCCTCGCGAGGATGTCACAGTTAGAGAACTGCACAAAGCTGCCAGCCTCTGCTGTGTCTCTCCTTTGCAAAGCTCACTAAAGACATCTCAACTCTCTGTCTGGGTCCTTTCTTGTATGTCTAGGCGAGGTCAAACCTGACATGAACCTGAAACTCGTATTTCCAAGAGAAAAACACAGACATTAGCTTACCTGTGCTAAGTCCTGAGTTGATGGGGTGCGCGTAACTATAGTTATGTGCACCAGCTCTAAATCGGTGACGCTTCTCGGCCTGACCTGAAGACGGTTGCTAGCACCACTACCACTCATGCTAGCAGGCAAAGCAGACTGCTATCACAAAATCAACGATAGTTCTGTGAACAGAGACTGGTTCTGGGACCAGACTTCCATCACAGCCTCTCTTTTGAAAACCCACATTTCTGCACACTTCCACATTTACACTATTTGGACTGACATATCACACCTGCTGCTGCTCTGCTGTCCAGGCTGACCAATCACAAGTGTGAGACAACACCGAAATGTCCCTGTGCTGGGACAGACGTCCTAAAGCAGAAGACACCAACTCTGATCCCAGAGATCACCTGACGTGAACATTTTCCTTAAGTACCTGCTGCAACCAGATGATTGACTGATAGATGTGACACGGTGTGATGTCAGTCGCCTGTGACGTGAAGCTGACCTGTTATTAACGTCCATAAGCTGTATGTATAATATGTTGACTTGTATCTGTGTTTATCTGTGCAGTCGTAACATCAACAGTTTCCTTCAGCAGAAATTAAGTCTTCTGATTCTAACTGGTTATCAGGGTGCTGCATTTTGAAGCTCAGTGTTTCTACAACAAAGTTTGATAAATGATGTTTTTATGTTCAGAGGTTTGCATCACTGTCATTTAAGGGTGATTCTTTAACTACGGGCACTATTGGCCTTGTAAATGTAATTTCCACCACACCATTGCCTTACAATATAAAGCGCCTTGGGGCAACTGTTTGTTGTGATTTGGCGCTATATACATGTGCTCTGATGTCACTGTTTATCTCCATAGAAACTACCCAAACAATCTTTCATACAAACTGTTTAGGGACATTACACTGTTGTGGTGGAAAATACAGCAATAGTGTGGGACAACTACATTTTGTTTAAAAAAAAATCACAACAGTTGTATGACATTGAATACCCCAATTATGTTTTGATTATTTTACTGATATTTTATTCAGATATTTTAAAACATTAGAAAAAAACATTTCTTTACCATTCATTTTTATCATTGAAGATCAAAAGTCTGGGTGTGGGACAAGCACAAAACGGCAATATTTGCATATAATGATGCTGAAAAAAGGTGAAAGAGTCATCATAGACTACTAGAACAAATTTCTTAACACACTTTCATTGTAAAGATAACTATAAAAGTGTGAAATTTCCCCTTTTTTCTGTTTTTCATACAATATGATCAAAGGACATAAGTGCCCGTAGTTTAAGAATCACGGTGTTGTGCTCAGAGGTCAGCAGTTTGGAGTCATGATGTTGATTCATGAGCTTCAGATTTTATGAATTTTGTGCATAGTTCCATTTTTGTCTGTATAAAATGAGGAAAAACTGTATTTGATAAGATTGATAGGCTTCATCAGTCCATCACCAAGTTGAACTGTCCTTCATTTATCATCAGTTTGTCTAATTTATTTTTGCTGATATTTGGTGTTCAGTCTATAAGAACTCCAACACAAACTAACAGCTATCATTTGGATGTGGTGGAGTTGGTCTGAAATAACGTTTAGTGGACAAACCTGCTCTGGATCAGCAAACTTCAGGCTTGAAAACAGCATCCATCACGTTGACTAGTTTCTTCTCTTCTTTAAATCCACTCGTTTCTTCTTGCTGCTCTGCGATCTGTTTGTTTCTACCAACTCAAATGTCTCGGCATTAGCAGCAGTTAGCCGCTGTTTCAACAACCTTATCAGCTCTTCCACCTTTTCGCGCTAACTTCGCCTTTTCTTCTTCTTCTGGTTTACTGTCGACCTTTGTGCTTCTGGAGCTCTTCAAAAAACATATTCGAGGATCACAGAGTGAAGTTTGATCAGTTCAGAGAAGAGATTCCAGCGTCTCCAGCAACTAGCTTTAGCCTCGAACGACAACAGGAAACAGCTCTTCTTCGTTGGAGTCTAATGACGCTGACGAACTTATCGTTGCATTACCGCCACCTACTGGACTGGAGTATGGACAGTGACTGGCAGAGACGAAAGAAAAAGAATGAAAAAGCTATATTTGTTGTGTGGGCCGCTGAAGAGGAGGTACTGCTGGCCCACCACCACCAGAGGGCGCCCTGCCTGGAGTGCGGGCTCCATTCTCTCCATCAATCCTGTAATTCAAAGGTGTTGAACTGTTGTGTTCTTCAATGCGCTCTACACATTGCTGTTATTGTCAGAGTGCAGCAGATAATCAATAAATGACTGTGACTTTGCTCCTCTGACCTTCTCAACATTAAAATTCCAAGAGACATGCCCCATTGTTTACAATATTCTCATCAACATGTGCCTCTTATGTGCAATTTATAAACTCATCAACAGGAGACTTTACAGTATTGTCAACGATCACATCACATATTGCAATATTTATATTTATCGTAATTATTAAATTACATTCTCACAGTTTTCCTGGTGGCTGTACACAGTAGGATATCAGCAATTGTTCTGATATACTTTCTCTTTTCGTCCACCTTTTTTCTGGTGTTGTTGAGACATTGCCTGGAGTAAAGATGTCTTGTTCTCGACATCTCTCTTATCCTCTGTCCGTGGCACTGTGGCATTCAGATGGTGCTCTGCCTTGTCATGCTTCTGGAATCCTCCATCTTTGTGCAGAGCCCTTTTCCAGTTTGAAAATGTTGCTATATTGTGTGTTAATAACAGTTTTAGTTCATTAACATTCTACCTCGGAGACCTTTAGGCTGAACTGGGAGGTTCCTGCTGCAGCTGCTGCTGTTGTCATCCGATGTTTCATGGTCCTAGTCAGGGTCAGTCTCCTCTCTTGGTGAACCGAAATGTATTGATCAACATTGTCAACATTCATAATATTTTAAATTAATCTTACATTTCACTTTTTACAATATAGCATAAAGTGCAGATTAACTCCTATTAAGACACTATTAAAAACTGCACAGTGCACAATGCCGGCTTAATGTAGCAACTAAAAGTAGGTAATTAAGTTACTTCATTCACTGAGAAACTGGAAAAATCCTGCAGAACACAATACTACATTTTTAAACAGATTTCCTCATATGTGTATTTTCACCTGGAGGTCCATGAGTGCTGGTCCGACCCTGCAAGATTTGTTCAGCATGTGATCCAGGCTGCTGCGTTCAGGCTGACTCTGAATTTCACTGCTGATTTCAGAGCTCGACGCCTGCTGACCTGCACTGTTCCTGCTCTGTTTGTTTCTTTTGAATGAAGAAATCTTGAATATCTCCTTTTCATTGTCACTATGCAATAAAAACTATAGCAAACTTTGTTGCTGTGGACCCCGGGGTCAGGGACACCGCTGTCAAATGGAAACATAAACAAACATGGCGCCCAGTGAAAACTTGGTTGTATCTGGCTTTGGTGCTACTAGCCAGAAATTCACACCCGAATCCCGGCCCTACGGAGTTTCCATGTACTTACTGTTGGAAGCCGGTGAGATCCAACCAGAAAGGCATCTGCTGTGACACTTACAATCTGTGTTACACTGCAAATGTATCGACATGGATTCATCAACCTATGCCAGGCTCTGGAGATTTATAGCAGCCTCTAATGCATGTACTACTAAACCATTATCTCAACTACTAACCTCTAGCCTTAAATTAGTTACAAAACATTTCAAACAATACTGCGAAGGCATAGCTCGTAACACTGGAGTTAATGCTTTTGGATTATCGATAATGCTACAGAGGTTTTAAATCAACTAAAAAGTTAAACAAAACTAAAGTAGCTACACATTTTGATAGTTTTGATTTTTCCACCCTGTATACTAACATCCGACATGACCAACTTATATATAGTATCAGTGAACTAGTCAGGGAAGCTTTTAGAATTAGAGGTTCTAAATATATCATTATTAGAAATGATAGCACAACATACTGGTCTAACACTAAGATTTGGATGAAAGGGCACCCTGAAAACACACATGATAATTCATACAGGTGGGTTGGAGTTCCTACTGGACATGAGCCTCGAGTGTCCTCGGTCCCACTGTGAAGGGGTTTACCAGGAGAGATCTTGGTATGAGGATGTTTCAAAAGAAACAAACCCCAGCTAAAAACTCCACAAAGCGCCTAGGCACCACAGCGTATTAAGAAAATGGTGCAACTTCTCCCAATGCTGCAGGGAGACATCTCTTCTGTAGCAGCACTCAGCTGGGTCATCCACCAGATCAGAGGTGTCATCCACCAGATAGTTCTGATCCTGGACCCCAGCAACAACACCATCAAAGGGCTAAAAGAATCCAGTGAAACTGCATCATTGTAAATTGGTCCATTGGGGAGAAGAAAAAGATCTCTCACTGCTTCGCTTACTCAAACATGAGAAGTGGGGCAGGAGATCAAAGGCAGTATTTGAGGAGAGGAAAGCTCACCATCTTGAAGAGAGCCCTCGGATACAAAGTCAGTAATGTTAAGGGTGCAGCTTTAGACCCCGGGTCTGAGGCCCACTGCACTCTAGTAGAAGGAAATTCAAGGCAAATGAAAAAAAGGCAAAAAAAAAAAAAAAATCAGAAAAAAAAAAATTTCAAGGCAAATGAAAAACGACAAAAGGCAGAAAGCATTTGTCTGTTCTGAGTGTGGTCAAAGATTTGGAGAACAGGGCACCCTGAACAGACACATGATAATTCATACCAGACACACCATTTAGCTGTTCTGATCAGAGTAAAAGACAGAAACAGAAGGGCCCTCTGAACAAACACATGATAATTTATAGTCATTCACTGCCCCCCCTCCACCCCACAAATGAGCCATTCACCAGCTCATCTACAAAACAATACGCAGGTGCACCCAGATGCAGAACAGCAGGAATGAGAAGAGGAACTGGAAAGCAAGATTGAAGAAACAAGAAAAATGGACATGAAAGAGCGTCCAAAACTGACTAAAATAAAGGAGAATAAAAAATTCAAAACTATCCTGCAAAAAGTTAACCTGGGACTGCCTAAACTGGTACCAGAAGGAACCACACTGACAGATATAAACTGTGTAAATTCTAGAGCAGCATGGTACATACAGAAGTGTTCAGAATAATAGTAGTGCTATGTGACTAAAAAGATTAGTCCAGGTTTTGAGTATATTTCTTATTGTTACATGGGAAACAAGGTACCAGTAGATTCTCACAAATCCAACAAGACCAAGCATTCATGATATGCACACTCTTAAGGCTATGAAATTGGGCTATTAGTAAAAAAAAGTAGAAAAGGGGGTGTTGACAATAATAGTGTGGCACTCAATCAGTGAGTTCGTCAATTTTGTGGAACAAACGGGTGTGAATCAGGTGTCCACTATTTAAGGATGAAGCCAGCACCTGTTGAACATGGTTTTCTCTTTCAAAGCCTGAGGAAAATGGGATGTTCAAGACATTGTTCAGAAGAACAGCGTAGTTTGATTAAAAAGTTGATTGGAGAGGGGAAAACATACGCAGGTGCAAAAAATTATAGACTGTTCAGATACAATGTTCTCCAATGCTTTAAAATGGACAAAAACAAAACAAACAAAAAAAAACAAACAAACAAACAAAAAAAAAAAACAGAGACGCGTGGAAGAAAACGGAAAACAACCATCAAAATGGATTGAAGAATAACCAGAATGGCAAAAGCTCACCCACTGATCAGCTCCAGGATGATCAAAGACAGTCTGGAGTTACCTGTAAGTGCTGTGACAGTTAGAAGACACCTGTGTGAAGCTAATTTATTTGCAAGAATCCCTCGCAAAGTCCCTCTGTTAAATAAACGTCATGTGCAGAAGAGGTTACAATTTGCCAAAGAACACCTCAACTGGCCTAAATAGAAATGGAGGAATATTTTGTGGACTGATGAGAGTAAAATTGTTCTTTTTGGGTCCAAGAGCAGCAGACAATTTGTGAGACGACCCCCAAACTCTGAATTCAAGCCACAGTTCACAGTGAAGACAGTGAAGCATGGTGGTGCAAGCATCATGATATGGGCATGTTTCTCCTACTATGGTGTTGGGCCTATATATATCGCATACCAGGTAACATGGATCAGTTTGGATATGTCAAAATACTTGAAGAGGTCATGTTGCCTTATGCTGAAGAGGACATGCCCTTGAAATGGGTGTTTCAACAAGACAATGACCCCAAGCACACTAGTAAACAAGCAAAATCTTGGTTCCAAACCAACACAATTAATGCCTCACAGATGTGAAGAAATCATGAAAAACTGTGGTTATACAACTAAATACTAGTTTAGTGATTCACAGGATTGCTAAAAAAGCAGTTTGAACATAATAGTTTTGAATTTGTAGCGTCAAAAGCAGATGCTACTATTATTGTGAACACCCCCTTTTCTACTTTTTTTTTTTTTTTACTAATAGCCCAATTTCATAGCCTTAAGAGTGTGCATATCATGAATGCTTTGTCTTGTTGGATTTGTGACACTCTACTGAATCTACTGGTACCTTGTTTCCCATGTAACAATAAGAAACATACTCGAAACCTGGATTAATCTTTTTAGTCACATAGCACTACTATTATTCTGAACACTACTGTACAAAGTAAATTAGCCCCACAAGATTTGGAGAGAAACGGAACCACAATTAAGACAAATAATACCATGCCACAATGGAAAAAGAAATTACAACAAAAAAATCAGCCATCTAAGAGCAGAGATCTCCCAAATGGCCACATTTTTGGGAAGCCAAAACCACAAAAGGAATCTTAAAGTAAATTGCATTAAAACAAAATACAATGTTGAAGATAAACAGCTGGGTGGGATGTTAGATGAACATCAAGCCTTAGTCAAAGATTTTGCAGTACAGATTAGGAACAAAGACAAGAAAATACAAGAAAAACAGATAAAAGAGCAATTTGCAAAAAAAAACCCAGGCTCGTGTTCAGGAAGTTGGCAAACGACACAGTAGAAGTACAACAACCACCTGAGAGAGAAGAAATTGAAAAATTCTGGAGACCACTCTTTGAAGACCCAAAACAACACCAAGAGGCTGAGTGGATTGAAAAAATAAAACAGAAAAACAAAGACAAACAGCAAATGCCAGCAATTGTAATCACTGAAGAGGAGATCAGAAAGAAAATGAGTGAATACAGTAACTTCAACCTGGCATCGACAAAATCCCAAATTTTGGGCTGAAAAGACTGACAGCATTACACCACCACTATGCTGTGGCTTTCACAAAAATATTGAACGGAGAAGAGGACACGCCAGACTGGCTAACGACTGGGAACACAAGCCTACTTCCAAAGACCAAGGAAACACAGCTTCCCAACAAGTACAGACCCTAACAACAACGTACAAATGGCTGACAGGAATCATAGCTGATGCCATTTATGAACATCTGGACGCTGGTGGCTACCTGGAAAATGAACAGAAACGTTGTTCCAGAAAAAGATTAGGAGCTAAAGACCAGTTACTGACAGACAAAGCTATCCTGGAGGACTGCAGAAAAAGGAGGAGGAACCTCAGCATGGCTTGGATTGACTACAAAAAGGCATTTGACAGTGTACCACACTCCTGGATCATGAGGTGCTTAGAACTCTACAACATCAATGAGGAAATAAGATCTTTCCTGAGAGCACAAATGTACAAGTGGAACACCACCATCACCCTCAACCACACAGAGGGACAAATAACAATCCCAGACATATGAGTTCAGAGAGGGATATTTCAGGGAGACAGACTCTCATGACTTTTATTCTGTTTAATCATAGACCCACTCAGCAAGATCCTGAAGGAGCATGACATCGGGTATGACTTAAGTAGAGGCAGAAGAAGGAAAAATAAAAAAAACTTGTGAACCATCTGCTGTTCATGGATGATTTGAAAATCTATGCCAACACAAAAAAGGGACTCAGCTCGTGGAAACTGTCCATAAGTTCTCCAAAGACATTGCTATGGAATTTGGACTGGATAAACGCTCAAAATACAATCAAAAAAAGTAAAAAGACAAAAACAGAAAACATACAGTAGCTACATTGAAGATACATTGGGATACTTTCTGTTTTTGGCATGACATCTTGGCAGTTAATATCTATGCATGTGTAATAATATGCCTGAACGCATTTTTTTTTTTTTTTTTTAACATGAGAGTGGTTTTGGCACCGATCTGACACCATATCTGTTTCTTTGAGTGTAATAATGTCTTAATGTTGGAATTGTAAGTTTTTAGGAAAATATCGACTTTTTAGGGTGAAAACTGAAATTCACCCAAATGTTTTCCTACAGTTCTTGATGGATTTTGATGATTTTTTTGTTTGTTTCATCTAAACACTGATTTACAATCCTTCCAAACATAATATTGAACGTTTGAATTGTTTTGGAAATTGTAGAATTTTTTATGGTTAAAATAGTGAAATTCACCAAAACACTTTATTCTCTTTCAGTTTCTGATATATTTTAATTCTGTTGGTTTTGTTTGATTCTTCTAAACACTGTTCATAATTCATCCTTGTGGATATATGAAATAATAAATTTTAGTAAAAAAATGGATTTCATTAAGGTGAAATTCATGCAAACGTTTTCATTTGAATTCATATTAGGTTGATTTATTTAAACACTGTTCTCAGTTCTTCACAAAATTATGATTTTTGTTGAAAACAAATATTGTGTATTTGAAAAACAATAAAATTCACCAAACTGGTGAATTTGGTTTTGTTTGAAGTTCTGTTCTTCCCTGTTGAATTTTGAGTGCCAACTTTTGGTCATGAAAAACCATGAAATTCACCCACAGTTGTACAAGTTCCCAAATTGGATGCGAGAGAGAAAAAAATCACCACAAGATGGCATTCAAGGAATTTTAAACAGTCATTGAATTTTTGGAGGAGAATCTCAACTTCCAGCAAAAATGTTTCCAGTAAATTTCTGTCCTCTGATACAGTCGACACACTGCTGTCAACATTTCAGCTGCTACTTCAGGTTTCATTCAAAAGCCTATTTACACAATAGTGTAAACACTAAAATGACTCTTACAGAATTTACAGCTGTTGGTAAAGAATTTTATTTGGGGTATGTCATCATTTTCCTCACCTGCACAGTGCAGGGAAATAATTAGGAGAATAAACCCGGGTGAGCTCTGGTTATTAACTAGAACCGGTTTATGATGTCTGCTGCTGTACCTGTAAGGTCAGAGGTCGATGGTGGAGGTGGAACAAGGAGTGTCTTAAAGAGGAACATTTTTCCTGAATCAGTGATGTTTCTGATTCTGTCATGAAGACAATTTGGCAAAATGCTGGAAAATCAACATGACAGAAGAGACGGACATGAACTGAGGACAACAGGGTGTCGAGACTCCAGAAAAACATCTGGATTCAGCAGATAAATTCCACTGATCCTAAAACCTGTCTGGATCAGGGATGAGAATTTTCCACTGATCCGTGGATTTCAGAGTTTTTCTAGGTTTCTGGGTCATTTCTGAGATCAGTGTAAATCCACTGAGAAAACGTTTGGGTGTTGGTGCAGCGCGGGTCATCGGTGCAAGTTAAATCTTTCCTCATGTGCGTGTGACCCAGAATAATGTTGTTGTCCATCCGGGTGCTCCTGTATTGTTCGGGTTCGCCACAGCGGATACAGTCAGATCCGCATCAGTATTTTGGCACAGGTTTTACACCGGATGCCCTTCCTGACACAACTCCAGTTTTACATGGAGAAACGCATGTGAACCATAATGGCGCTGCTGAAACTCCAAACTAAAATGCTCAATGTCATTCGTTATTTTTTTCTACAACAGCAAATTTTTATCCAATCAAAATCTCTGATTTAACTGGGGGTTTTAACAAATAAATGTTTATTTGCAAAACTGAAAATTCTGTTTGTGAAGTGTGATTCAGCATTTTTTAGATTACTGATTACAAACATTCATCGTGTTGCTCGCTTACACAGTTTGTGACATTCTCAGTGCAAAACTTCAGTTGAGATCCACAAATATGTCAGTCGTTATTCACATTTCCATCCAGTAGATGGCAGTGTTGTTCTGTACATTTTGACAGGCGGGAGGGGCGTGCATTCGAAAACCGACAGAACAGAATTTTCAGTTTTGCAAATGCTTTTGTGCTTGTGGATCATAAAGCACATGTACAAATCGAGTAATATTTGTAAATCACCCTCTGTTCATTTGTAAGTATTAATGAGACAAATTTAAGCCCCTATTAGTAACAACTTCACCTGTTATCACTGAAGCACTCTGTAAACATCGACACGATGGAGTTTGATGTGGAAGAGTTCAGAAATATACGATTGGAATGTTTTGATTACAGTTGCCAATGAAAGACTTGGGAGTTAACTTTTTGTTATAGTCAGAACAAGAAGCTGCACTGACAGAGATCTATCTGGGAAGAGACACATTCTGCATGTTGTCCACAGGTACGCTAGTGGCATGTGAGAGTACGGCGAAACTATGCCACAATGCCAAAATAACAGCGATGTCGCTCCAACCACAGCACCACGCTGACCAGTGAGCTCCAACACTCAAAGACATTGTGAATTCTGCAAAGACAGATTTATTTTGTCCGCAGTTGTTCTGTCCACGCCCCCTCCTGGTACGTTTGTTGAACTGCAGGCATCCTGTTCATGTCATCAAATAATATTAATTTCAGTTACATTTCAAAATACTAAGACAAGCATCAAGCATTGAGTTACATTTTACTGACATGGGCATGAAAAAAATCTCAGAAAACCAATTTTTTAGATATCTGTTTCATTTTTGTGGCATTATGAGCAGAAAATATTGGCTTTCGATGTATAACCTTTCTGTAGTCATGAAAATATGTAATTAAAAAAAGTACTGATATATGGTGAAAATCGCCTGAAACTGCTGGGTTTTTTTAGTTGAAAATTTTGGACAGTGCCACCTACTTTGCCCTGTTATACATGTTCTATTTATATAGCCACATAAAAAGTTTGCATGGAACTCACAAACCATATTTGAAATTTCAAAACTCCAGTTTTTAGATATTCCATTACAATTTGTCTAAGAAAATCATTGCCAAATGACAAACAAGCAAAGTTGAAAATCACAACAAAATTTAGACATTGGAGCCAAAAGCAGAAATTCTAATACTTGTCTACTCCAAATTATTCATGGTAAAATTTTGATATTTCACACAAACATTGTGAACATGATATGTTAATACACAAAATAATCCATGTTTATCTATTGGTAAATACAGCATGCTTATGTCACAAACTAGACAGCCAGCCATATCAGAAGTTGAATGTGTGAAAACAATACTGCCCTGTGTAAAAAAAAAAAAAAAAAATCTCAAAAGATTTTCATCCTACTTCAATGAAAACAATATCTTTCTATTGCCAAATATATGTCAATTAATGAGATTGTATTTAGATTTCTGCATCTCCTGTATTTTTGCGATTATTTATTTATTTTTACAAAGACCTTCACCGTGGTGCTGTTGAGGTATTTTTGAAAACATGGTGTATGTCATGAGAGTTTAGATCTATTTCTGAAACAGATATATCTATCACCAGGAATCCCCCTCCCTTTCTCCCTCCCGTTCTCCCTCTGGCATGGACTGTGTGTCCTGTGGGGAGCGAGGAGCCAAAAGCGGCGTGGGTTTATCGTGTCTTTCCCTTTTAAACTGTGAAGTTTATATGTCCTCAGTACTGATATTAGCAAGTTTCCTGCATGCGCGTTAAGCTAGTGTTCGAGCTCACCTCTCTTCTCAAAGAATTTGGTTAGCAAATTCCCTCATTCTTTTCCCTCATTTAGCTTTCTTTCCCCGTCCTTTTTTTCTCTTCTGTTTTGAAATCCTGACTTTGATTTTTTTTTTTTTTAGGAAAGACATGTCTTATTTCAGCCTAAACACCTCTCCTCATGCTGTCAGATCCCCTTTGGGATGTGTGTGTGTGGCAGCGTGCCACCTGTGCGCCTGGACTAAACCATTGTACAACTGTGCAGGGGTGGAAGGGCCCTCAGAAATCATTCATTCATTCATCTTCTACCGCTTAGTCCAATTAAGGGTCGCGGGGGCTGGAGCCTATCCCAGCAGTCATAGAGCGCGAGGCGGGGTACACCCAGGACAGGACGCCAGTCTGTCGCAGGACCACAAATAGACAAACAAACACAGACACACCCACACACACACCTACGGACAATTTTAAAGATTCCAATCCACCTAACCTGCATGTCTTTGGATGTGGGAGGAAACCGGAGCACCTGGAGGAAACCCACGCAAACATGGGGAGACATGCAACCTCCACACAGAAAGGCCACGGGAATTGAACCCACGACCTTCTCGCTGTGAGGCAACAGTGCTAACCACTAAGCCACCGTGCTGCCTGCCCTCAGAAATCTTTCAATATTATTGTTAGAGCAGAATTATGGTTTGCAACATTTATACATTCATTCTAATTATATTCTTTTACAACACGAATTGTATGGACATTAATAACATGCAACACAAAAATGTATTTAATGCCAGTTTTTTGTGCCCCCCCTCCCCCCATGCTCTGGGCCCTGGGTACATAGCACCCTTTACCCCCCCCCCCCCCCCCCCCACCCCAGTCCGACGCCCCTGAGGGTATGACACAAGATCTAAACTGACTCGAACACAAACCACAGTTAATATGTGTAAAATCTGAACTCACATTAGTGCAGGACCAAAAATAGGTATGAGAAACAACTACCTGTACTGAATTTGAATCATCAACTTAATCTCTCTTTCCTATTTTTCCCTTTAGCCCACACTTGTAAGCCCTGATGGACAATTCAAAGGAAAGTTCTAGTTATTGTGTCTGCCCCTGCTGAAGAAGCAATGGGACAATTTAACATCCTACAAGACCCTTTTCTACTCATGATATTGTTTTCTACAGATATACGAGGTCTATTAGAAAAGTATCCGACCTTATTATTTTTTTCAAAAACCATATGGATTTGAATCACGTGTGATTACATCAGACATGCTTGAACCCTTGTGGGCATGCGAGAGTTTTTTCACGCCTGTCGGTTACGTCATTCGCCTGTGAGCACGCTTTGAGTGAGCAGTGGTCCACCCCATTTTCCTGAGGAAAATGTCTGAACAATTTGGAGCTTTGCTGCATCAAATTTTTCCAGAAACTGTGAGAGACAGCCAGGTGGAAACTATTCAGAAGATTCAGACGGCTTTCAGGGACGATTCTATGGGGATCACACAGATTAAGGAGTGTTACAACCGGTTTAAAGACGGCGCACAATGGCGGAGGGCGCGCCGCGCTCCGAGTGGGGATCGACAGGCTGAAACGACCAGATCATTTCCAAACTGAACGCTGTTTTTTTTTTCTTCAATATTTATTTCATTCATTTAAAAGAAAAACAGAAAAAGCAGAAATGAATATTACAAGACATTGAATGAAAAGGAGCAGAGGGTAGAACAAGTCTTATATTTTCTGCCCCTTTTTACAATACAATCTTTCAATTTTAAGCATCATTATTCAACATTATTTAACAGATTACAATTTTTTGACTTTGTCACATACCACTGACTTATTTCATAATTTTAGCCATTATTTAAAAGATTACATTTTTAACAGGTTACATTTTAAACTTAAAACATTTTAGACATTATTAACAGATTACATTTTAGACTTTACTCACAACCCACTGACTTATTTCATAGTTTCATACTTACTTAATACAACTAGTTTAATATGTTTTTTAAATAATTTAAGCGACCTTGATTCTTTGATTTCTTTGTTGAGGTTGTTCCATAATTTTACACCATTCACTGCAATACTCCGTTCCTTTACTTTGGTTCTAAATCTTGGTTTTTTTAAAGACTTCTATTCCTTTCAAATTATAACTACTTACTCTTTTTTCAAACATATTTTGAATGTTTATTGGTAAGATATTTTTATTAGCTTGGTGCATTGTTTGTAATATTTTCAAATCAACTAAATCATGAAATTTAAGTACCCTATACTTAATGAATAATGGATTAATGGATCTCTAAAACGACTATTGCTAATCATTTTTAATGCTCTTTTCTGCAGAATAAATAATGGTTGTGTATACGTTTTACATGTTGATCCCCAGATTTCTACTCAATAAGTTAAATATGGGACAATCAATGAATTGTACAATGTTAATAAACCATAACTATTTAACAAAAATTTTACTTTATGCAAAACAGCAATGGCTTTCGCTATTTTTCCTTTTATGTAATTTATGTGTGACTTCCATGTAAGATCTTCATCAATCATGATTCCTAAAAATTTCATTTTTTACCCTTTGTATGTCCATTCCATCTATTTTTAATGACACATCATTTTTTCCCACTCTGTCATTAAACAATATGAAATTTGTCTTATTAAGATTTAGTGACAATCTGTTTATATCAAACCAATGTTTAACTTTTTCCAACTCTGTATTTATCACTTGTACTACTTCCTGTATATCTGATCCAGAGTAAAATAATGTTGTATCATCAGCAAATAATATGCTGCCAAGTACTTTAGATACATTCACAAAGTCATTGATATACAAAATAAACAGTTTGGGTCCAAGTATCGACCCTTGCGGTACTCCATAAATAATGTTACACAATTCTGATTTAGTATTATTTATCTGAACAAACTGTTTTCTATTTTCTAAGTAACTTTTTACCCACTGATGTGCAATACCTCTAATTCCATATTGTGGTAACTTATGAAGCAATCTTGAATGGTCGATAACATCAAAAGCTTTTTTCAGGTCGATAAAAATACCTACAAAATAATCCTTATTATCTATTGTTGTTGATATTTTCTCTGTTAATTCCATAACTGCCATAGCTGTTGAATGTTTTGTTCTGAATCCATACTGAGCATTATTTAAAATATGATGTTTCTCAATGAATTTGTCCAACCTTGTCACAAAAACTTTTTCCATAATTTTAGAAAACTGTGGAAGCAATGACACTGGCCTGTAATTTGAAAAATTATGTTTGTCTCCATTTTTATATAATGGGACTACCTTGGCAATTTTCATTTTGTCTGGGAAAATTCCTGTTGACAGACACAGACTACAAATGTAAGTGAATGGTTCAATAACAGTTTCTATTATACTTTTTACAGTCATCATGTCTTAATCTTCATAGTCAGTTGATCTTTTGCATACACAGTTTTTTACAATATTTCTTATTTCATCTTTTTCCACATCATCAAGGAAAATACTATTGACCGTATTTACAAGTGTATTTAATTTATCTTCTACTATTAGTTTATTTCCCACCAGACTTGATCCCACATTTGAAAAATAATCATTAAACTCATTTGCAACTTCTTTTATGTCATATATCTCTTTATTTTCCTTGACAAAGTAATTTAGAAAAGTTGATTTCGCTCCATCACTTTCAATCACACTATTTATAATTCCCCATTTTGCATTTATATTATCTTTACTCTTATTTAATTGTTCACTATAATGATCTTTTTTTTGTTTCCTAATTATTGTCAATAGTGTATTTTTATATTTTTTGTGTCTGTGTTTTGTTTCCTTTGTTTGCATTTTTAAAAAGCACCTATATAAATAGTTTTTCTTTACACAAGTATTTTTTATTCCCTTAGTCAGCCATGGTTTATTTACTCCTTTCTTCCTAATTTTTCTTAATTTACAGTTTTTATTATATGATTTCATCAGTATTTTCATAAATGAATTATATGCTACATTAACGTCGCCGACATAAACTTCTTCCCAATGTTGATTTTTAAGGTCATAATTTAATGCCTCTAAGGCTTTTACTGACTTATCTCTTTTAAAATGTATAACAATTTTTTTCTTGTACCAATTTTTGTATTTAAATATTGAAAAAACTGGTAAATGATCACTAATTTGATCCGGGACATCATCTGACTACTACAGAAATGGCAGAAAAGGTGGACATAGCACTTTTTCGGCACATTCCACTGTTACAGGAGTTTTTGTCATGGAAAGAGGAGCGGAGGAATTCACCACGGAGCCGCTAAAGGCGCGGGACAAAAGCACCTCTGTGTTGGTCTCACAGGATATGTTATAACATGCCCAGCTCTTGCACCATTCGGAAGATTCAGACGGCTTTTGGTGGCTTTTCAGTCGTGTGACTATCTGAGAAATTGTGGACGAGCTGGACATGCCACAACATGTCCACTGAGTCTTCATCACGGCGTTGTTTTTTGTCCCGCGCCATTAGTGGCTCCGTCCCGACATGCGAATTCCTCCGCACGTCTTTTCATGACAAAAACTCCCGTAACAGTGGAATGTGCCGAAAAAGTGGTATATCCACCTCTTCTGCCATTTCTGTAGTAGTCAGACGACGCCCCGGATCAACACAGCGTTCAGTTTGGAAATGATCTGATCGTTTCAGCCTGACGATCGCCGCTCGGAGCGCGGCGCGCCCTCCGCCATTGTGCACCGTCTTTAAACCGGTTATAACACTCCTTAATCTGTGTGATCCCCATAGACTCGCCCCTGAAAGCCGTCTGAATCTTCCGAATGGTTTCCACCTGGCTGTCTCTCACAGTTTCTGGAAAATTTGATGCAGCAAAGCTCCACATCGTTCAGACATTTTCCTCACAATAAACATCCGACGAGGGGGCTGGACCACTTCTCACTCAAAGCGTGCTCACAGGCGAATGACGCAACCGACAGGCGTGAAAAAACTCACGCATGCGCACGAAAGTTCAAGCTTGGCTGATGCAAGCGCACATGATTCAAATCCATATAGTTTTTGCAAAAAATAAAGAGGACCGATAGTTTTCTAACAGACCTCGTATATATATATATATATATATATATATATATATATATATATATATATATATATATATATATATAAATTAAATTCTATTTATTCGATATCCTGTAATTTATCATTATTTGTACAGTTTGCTATTACATGTACTGTATATATTTACCAACAGTTATGGCACATAATGGCATCTTACCCCAAATATAATGTTTTATTTTTTTTTTTATTGCAGTCAAAAAGATTTGGGTTTCAGATGATGTTGGAAAAGTGGAAGCTGTTGTTGGCCCTTATAGTTTGTATGACACATCCTTTGGAACTCTTCAGGGGTCACACTGGCTGACTGATGACGTAAGACGCTATTCATTTATTCATTCAAGTCTGAATGAATAAATGAATTACTTTATACTTCTTTGCGTCCAACATTTGAGTGATATACAGTACAGGCCAAAGGTTTGGACACACCTTCTCATTCAATGCGTTTTCTTTATTTTCATGACTATTTAGTACATTGTAGATTCTCACTGAAGGCATCAAAACTATGAATGAACACGTGGAGTTATGTACTTAGCAAAAAAAAAAAGGTGAAATAACTGAAAACATGTTTTATATTCTAGTTTCTTCAAAATAGCCACCCTCTGCTCTGATTACTGCTTTGCACACTCTCGGCATTCTCTCAATGAGCTTCAAGAAGTAGTCACCTGAAATGGTTTTCCAACAGTCTTGAAGGAGTTCCCAGAGGTGTTTAGCACTTGTTGGCCCCTTTGCCTTCACTCTGCGGTCCAGCTCACCCCAAACCATCTCGATTGGGTTCAGGTCCGGTGACTATGGAGGCCAGGTCATCTGCCGCAGCACTCCATCATTCTCCTTTCATTCATAGTTTTGATGCCTTCAGTGAGAATCTACAATGTACTAAATAGTCATGAAAATAAAGAAAACGCATTGAATGAGAAGGTGTGCCCAAACGTTTGGCCTGTACTGTATGCTTTTTTAAACAGATCCCTGTATATCATCTGAATGCTGTGGTAGTATACATTCTGTTTATTCATGGCCGTTTCCAGGCACTCAGAAGGGTAATTTTGAAACTTTTTGATCCAGTAATACACAGTATAACATTGCCTAAGTATGTATATCCTTAATTAATTTGTTATCACATGAATCCCTCAGATGAAATTGCCACCATATGAAAAATGGATTTGCCCTCTGAATGTCGGCTCCCACTGGATTTTATTGGTATGTAGCCTCTGTCATCACAATCACATCAGAAATAAACATTTCAATCAGCTGCTGATATTTCAGTCCTTGTTCTTGATGTTTTAATATAAATACATTTTAGACACATCAAACAAATTGTGCTGATTGATCCTCTTGCAAATGAGGCCATTTATGAGTACAAGATTCTGCAAAATTGGATGTGAAGTTTTTTATAATCTTTCTTTGATTGACCTCAGCCTGTTTTTTACATGAAAAGAATTTGCCTCATCCTTTTGTTGCTGTTTTAACAACCATTAGGAATTTTTTGAGAAGGGCTGGCTGTGGTGATATAGACAGGTGGGCTGTCAGAATGCTGGAGCACAAGAAACAGCAGGATGGAAGCAGTTGTGGGATTTTAGTGTTCATGGTAATCATCTTCTGTATGTTTTTTTTTTTTAACTTTATGTTTATTTAAGTTTTAGTTTTTTTTTCCCAAACATAAAAAAAACACAAATTATAATTAAACAACATATCAGACCGACCCAACCAAAAATGAGATACATTCAGAATTGACGATTTTGAAAGCCACATTGGATTACATCTTCTCTATGTAGTATATATATGTATTTAAACAACTGCTTACATCAAGAATAAATATATGATGTCCATTTTTCCCAAAACAATTTCCCTTTGTCCGAAGATTGTCTCAAAGAAAAAGTTATTTGTTCCATCTCGTATATTTCGTTAACAATGTTTGTCCATTCTGTAAGAGTGGGGGGTTCTTTTTGTAACCATTTTCAGGTTATTGCTTTTTTGCTGGCTGCCTGTAATATTTGAAGGAGGTAACGGTCCTTTTTTCTCATCTCGGTAGGTATATTTCCTAAATAAAATACACTGAAACTTTCATGCATTTGAAGTCTGGTTACAGTCTTGTTTTAATTATATCTGACCAGTAGGTGGCAATTTTGGGGCATTTCCAAAATATGTGATAATGTCCAGCTGATGACTGTCCACATTTCCTCCAACAGTTGCCCTGTGTATGGCCTTTGGTCTGATGTTCTTTGGTTTTAGGTGTTGTAAAGTATCCCACTGTATTCTTCCACATAAATTCTCTCCACAAATCTGAACTTGCGGTTGTCGTGATAGTTTTACATATATTTAACCAATCATCTTCTGTTAAATTGATTCCGGCTTCTTTTTCCCATTTCTGTTTTATATATATAGTTGAATTTGCTCGTCTTATTTGCAGAACAGAATATGTGGAAGAAACATGTTTTTTTGTAAGTTTCCCTTTGCATACATCCAAAATAAGCCCAACCAATTCATCAGTTTCTTGTTTTGTATTTTTGATGTTGTCATTGGAGTGATGTCTCAACTGAAGATACCTGTAGAAGTCATCCTTCTCCAAGGCATAATCAATTACCAGTTGTTGAAAGCTTTTTATGTTGCCATCTGATATTTTCCAATACGCAGTTATTCCTTTGTTACACTAGTATTGAAATTTGCTATCAATTTTGGAGGGAGTAAATTGTGTATCATAAGCAGGCCAGCACAAAATTCGTGCAGCTTTTTCAAAGGTCTCTTTTCTAAATTCTTTAAATCAAATACTTAATGGTGTTCTTATGTAAACATTTACACTGTTTAAGAGTGTTTTCATTTTCTGTTTGTCTCACAAAATAGAGGGAAGAGGAACGCCAATCTCTGCTTGATCAATTCCTTTCCATTTGGGATCCTCAGTTGAGTCACACCACAAGACCAAAACTCTAAGCTGTGCAGCTTCATAGTAACTTTCAAGACAAGGGAGAGCCATTCCTCCTTCACTCTTACTTAACTGCATGGTTTCGTATTTTATTCGTGGACGTTGTTTACTCCAAATGAAATTAGAAATCACTCTGTTCCATTCAACAAATTGCCTGGAGGACACTTCGATTGGTAATGCCAGGAATAAATATAGTAATTTAGGTAATATGGTCAATTTTATCATTTCAATTCTGTGATACATGTTCATAGGGAGGAGCAATCATCTCTTTAAGTCTGCTTTAATACTATTTGTCAGGGGGTCATAGTTATATTTAGAAAGATCGTTTGAGTCCTTGGATATTTGGACCCCTAGGTATTTAATTATACAGTTGCTCCAATTACATTGTAAGCATTTTAGGACATTTTTACTTGGTTTATAATTGTAAGTAAGGATTTGAGTTTTGTGGAAATTCTGTATGTTTCTTGAGACCATTTTTGTACTAGGCTGGAGTGATATCTAAATATGCAGAATGCCTCTTTTGCAGTTTGCCGAAGCCTCAGCAAAGGGCATCTGTTGAACAACGAAACCCACCAGCAAGCTATTGCAGAGAGGTGTACCAGGACAACTAAGTTCTACAACAGGTATAAAGTTTATTAGAGTCTCAACCAGGAATAAACCCACCTTGTCTACGCTAAGTGTAAATCAGGTTAAAATATAAATATAAAATTATTCACAGACGAGGACATCCCTACTTTTCTGACCTAATGCAGTTTTGTCAAATTGTGCCTCCCGACGCGTAAATCGACAGTTCCACGCCCCGACAATATTGTGCTGTAAATACAGTGTGCACATTCAAATTTTAACTTTTTAAAATTAGGAAGACACTTATTGCTGTTGTATTTTCATGTAAAGACAAAACGTATGCACGTTTCCTTCTGTGGGGGAGTTTAACTCTGTGTGTGAATGTTCTGTCGAGTTGAGGGGTCAAGTTGTGCGCCCCGACAATATTGTGCTGTAAATACAGTGTGCACATGCAAATTTTAAGTTTTTAAAGTTGAAAAGACAGGTATTGCTGTTGTATTTTCATTCCTCGGTCACTCGGTTGGGGAGTTCAAGAGAGGCACCATCATCCCAGCGGGGGGAAGTGTGAAAGTCTGGGTAGAGAACTGCGCATGCACAGTTGCGTGGAGGGCAGGCTTTTCAGTAGGAATGACATCTCATCGGGACACTGGCCTGGGCTCTGCTTTCTCAGGGTGAGGGCTGCTTTGTGTCCCTAGGGTGAATAAAAAGTCTTCCTCTTATGGTGCACCTGTTTTGTGATCTTGATCTTCCTGCATCAATAAAACAGACAGATTCTGTGGAGATTTTCATGTCTGGACTTGAGATTCATCTATTTTCCATCTCGTATGGCTAGCACACTGGCATAGTACTATGCCACCTCTCCTTTTTTAAGTCATTTTGTTAGCAACAGAACAGGTCTCTGCCTCAACCTTATCTAAATTTGGGGTCTTTGAGTGAAGCTTAGGACTAGCATCTCGTGATCATCTTAGTAATTTCTCTGTTTTCCTGCTGATTTACTGCTGAGGAATTTTACCTTCTGTGTTTTTTTTTCCCCTTCCCCGCTGACTGATTCTGCTCTTTTTCTCTCACTCCGAGGTACGAACAACAGCTGGAACCGAACTGAAGGACCCAACAAACTGTAAGCTGGAAGATCTAACGCAGGCAGTGCATGCTGCAGTCTGTGTTTCACAGGTCCGCTGATGATGTGAAGAATGCTGGATGGCCCATGCCTGTGGTGCTGGTGCCTGTGTGGACTATTTATCATCCACATAAAATCCTTAGAAGATTGCCTTGCATCAGTGAAAAGCTTCTTACTTTTAACTGATAAGACTGAAATGATGGTTCTTGGTCCAGTGAGACATTGGTATCAGTTTGACCAGGTAACGCTTAGTCTAGGCTCATGTGTCATACATTACACAATGACAAAGTGAGGAACCTTGGGGTAATTTTTGATCTTACATTGTCCTTTGACCTCCACATTAGAGATATTATGAGGACTGCATCTTTCAACTGTGTCATATAGTGAAGATTCGTCCCATCCTGTCTGTGGCTGATGCTGAGACCCTGATTCATGCATTTGTCTCTTCTAGATTGGATTACTGCGATGTTCTGTTTTACCACAGTCCAGCATTAAGTCCAGTCTGTTCTGCGGAACGATCCCCTGCCGTATGTCATAAGTTCAGACTTAAGACACACTTATTTTTCCCTTTTGTATGGCTAGCATACTGGCATAATATGTTTTTATGCTTTTTACTCTTAAATTCATTTTATTAGTAAACGGAGCGTGCCGCGGCCTCAACTTTACCTAAATTCAGGGTCTTTTAGTGAAGCTTAGGGCTCGTGGCCGGCGATCACCTTAGTATTTCTTCTGTTTTTCTTGTTGCTTAATGCTGACAAATTACTGTATTTGTTGTCTTTCTGATGCCTGATTGTTTTGTTTTTTTTCTCTCTCTGAGGTGCAGCTCCATCCAGAGATGGGAGTGTTGTCAACTTATGCAATCCTCCTGTCCTGCACATCAGCAAAATTTCTTGTGAATTTGTGTTGTAAATTGTGTATGCAGCATGGCCCAAGCAGAGGGTCACTCTGAGTCTGGTCTGCTTGAGGTTTCTTCCTCAAATCATGAGAGGGAGTTTTTCCTTACCACTGTCGCCTGTGTGCTTGTTCTTGGGGTTGGTAAAGTTAGACCTTGTGTGAAGCGCCTTGAGGCAGCTTTGTTGTGATTTGGTGCTATATAAATGAAATAAAGAAAATGCTCCAAGTTCAAGACATATTCAGTGACTGGAAATGTTCGTGTCCATCCCCTGACCTATCTGAAGAAAACTGGCAATAAAACTGATTATTTACAGGTATTAATACCAAAGCATTCCAGTACTTACGCAACTCATCTTTATATTTGTACTTACTTTATATCAAGTTGCAAAAATGTGCTCTCAGTTTGAGCTTAAGGAAGGTAATTGTAGAAAATTTTATTTTGTGTACTTTTTTTGGATTACAAATAGCACAAATAAATTAATGTATGACATACTGTGCGTTCAAATACTTTTGAAGGGCTCTGTAAATCCTATGTATTTTGAGTGTCTGGAAATGAAAAACAATTAATGAACACACAAATGAAATGAATCCCGTATATTTATGTGTATGTGACAAAATATATTTAGGAAATACATAACACAGCCTACATTAACTAGGTCATTCATAGATAAATTCTTATTTGGCCTTGTTTATGCTGAGTACATTTCCTATAATTTAATTAATTTAATTAGCTTATAATGCACCAAATCACAGCAAAAGCCATCTCAAGGCACCTTACATAAAACAAGTCAACAAAAAATTGAATAAATAATTAAAAAATTAAAAAATTCAAATACATAAATAAAAACAGAAGTAAAAAAATAAAACAAATAAAGATAAAAACTATCCATAAGAAAGAGAATAAAAATAGGTTTTGAGTCTATAGCATATAATATATAGGACTACAACGTAAGGAGTTCTTATATTAAGTTGCCTGTAAAAATAAGCCACCCCAAGTTACGAGGAGGTAAGTTTTATTTGAACTGTATTCAGTGTATTTACACTTATAGTGAGTGCATTTCCTGTATTTTTTCATTAGGACAATTAATGTATATGTATATTTAACCTGTACAAATAAGCTACTCCCACATTATATTTATCTTTATTGAGTATGTATTTTATATGACTTTAGGAGCCTTCATTTATTAAATAATTTTCATGTGTCCCATCGAAATGAGTTCTACTGCACTTTAACAACTCACATGTCGAGTTTAGCAAAAAAAAAAAAAAAAAAAAAAAAAATTTTAATTGTAAGTAAAATCACCAGTGTTAAACTAACACTACCAGTGAACATATGGTCCCATTGTGGCCAGAGTAGGACCATATGTACATTGGCAGTGTTAATTTAACACTGATGATTTTACTGTGAGGATATACATTTTTTTCTGTCAAGATTATCTTGGCCATTGGAATTGAGATTAATGATAATATCAGAATAATAAACACTGTACAAGTTTTAAAAGGCTTTAAAATGCTGGAATCCCAACAGTACATTTTAATGGAAGCTAAAACTAATATTGCACAGTTTTTTCCACATTAACAATAATATTGTACAGTTTTTCCACATTAACAATAATATCACAATAATTAATAAACACTGTACAAGTTTAAAAGGGCTATAAAATGCTGGATTGACAACAGTACATTTTATTGGAGGCTAAAACTAATATTTTTATTGTACAGTTTGTCCACATTAATAATATCACAATAATTAATAAACACTGTAGAAGTTTAAAAGGGCTATAAAATGCTGGATGGACAACAGTACATTTTATTGGAGGCGAAAACTAATATTTTTATTGTCCAGTTTTTCCACATTAATAATATCACAATAATTAATAAACACTGTACAAGTTTAAAAGGGCTATAAAATGCTGGATGGACAACAGTACATTTTATTGGAGGCGAAAACTAATTTTTATTGTACAGTTTTTCCACATTAACAATAGTATTACAATAATTAAACATTGTTTGTTGTGTGGGCCGCTGAAGAGGAGGTACTGCTGGCCCACCACCACCAGATGGTGCCCTGCTTGAAGTGCGGGCTTCAAGCACGAGAGGGCGTCGGAGCAACAGAGAGTGACAGCTGTCACTCATCACCAGCACCAGCTGTCACTCATCATCCACATCACCATAAAAGCCGGACTGCAACTCCACCTCCCCGCCGAGAAATCAGCAACCAAGAGGTAATCTGTCTCTATTGAAATTTCTCTGCTAAACTACCACTGAACTCTTCTTTGCAGCCATTTGCCCTGTAGTGTCCTTATCGGAGCTGGCGTAAAGGCGTGACTGCGACGACTTCGCATCATGCTCCATCTCAGATAAGTGGTTAAACAGGAGCTGCACGAGTGTGTGATTGGAGGTGGAGGTGCTCCCTCCATAAAAGAACATTAACTGTGAGTGGACTACTGAGTGTGCGGACTCACACTCACCTGGACTTTCTCTATTCTCTGCCAGCAGTACCAGGGTCGACAGCCGAAGGCAGAGGCCACCTGGGGACTCAGGACTTGGCGGCTCCGGTGTTCTTCAGGCCCGTTGGTGGTGGAAGCTGTGTGGGAATCAGCTCTTCTCTCGCCAGAGGTCTTCTATCTTCGAGCCTGCCCACACGTCACCTGGTGTATTATTGGCAATCCATATTTCTGTCTGTATTCCGTTGTGTGTTTTCACAACATTAAATTGTTACTCGTTGGCTTATCCATTGTCCGTTCCTTAGCGCCCCCTGTTGTGGGTCTGTGTCACGACACCATCCCAACATTGTTCATGTTTAAAAGGGCTTTTAAATGCTGGATTGACAACAGTGCATTTTATTGGACGCACTGTTCACAGTACTCTGAATGGGCAGCAGGTGGCGCTGCTCTGTTGGTGACTCGGACTTTGCTGCTGCTTAATGCTTTGTTTGTTTCAGGCCACATTTTTGCTGTGTTGTGTTGTGATTGTAATTAAAATTTGCAATATTTGTTGGCAACCTTGGCAACCTTTGTAGAAGGACTGTTCCTTGTGCTAATTATTTGGATAGTGATTTTAACCTGCCAAACAATTTGTCACGTTGAGCAGAGATGCTCTGCTGTCCTTCTACAACATGGACTTTACTCCAATCAATCAATCAATCAACTTTTTTTTTATATAGCGCCAAATCACAACAAACAGTTGCCCCAAGGCGCTCTATATTGTAAGGCAAGGCCATACAATAATTCTGAAAAACCCCAACGGTCAAAACGACCCCCTATGAGCAAGCACTTGGCTACAGTGGGAAGGAAAAACTCCCTTTTAACAGGAAGAAACCTCCAGCAGAACCAGGCTCAGGGAGGGGCAGTCTTCTGCTGAGACTGGTTGGGGCTGAGGGAAAGAACCAGGAAAAAGACATGCTGTGGAGGGGGGCAGAGATCGATCACTAATGATTAAATGCAGAGTGATGCATACGGAGCAAAAAGAGAAAGAAACAGTGCATCATGGGAACCCCCCCCACAGTCTACGTCTAAAGCAGCATAACCAAGGGATGGTCCAGGGTCACCTGATCCAGCCCTAACTATAAGCCTTAGCGAAAAGGAAAGTTTTAAGCCTAATCTTAAAAGTAGAGAGGGTATCTGTCTCCCTGATCTGAATTGGGAGCTGGTTCCACAGGAGAGGAGCCTGAAAGCTGAAGGCTCTGCCTCCCATTCTACTCTTACAAACCCTAGGAACTACAAGTAAGCCTGCAGTCTGAGAGCGAAGTACTACGAGGTCCCTAAGATAAGATGGGACCTGATTATTCAAAACCTTATAAGTAAGAAGAAGAATTTTAAATTCTATTCTAGAATTAACAGGAAGCCAATGAAGAGAGGCCAACACGGGTGAGATATGCTCTCTCCTGCTAGTCCCCGTCAGTACTCTAGCTGCAGCATTCTGAACCAACTGAAGGCTTTTTAGGGAACTTTTAGGACAACCTGATAATAATGAATTACAATAGTCCAGCCTAGAGGAAATAAATGCGCTCCACCTGGTGATCTCCCCGATGCGATGAAGGTTCAGTCGGCACAAGCCAGATGAAGGAAGAGGGGGGATTGGGCAGCATCTCTGCCGCAAAGGAAATAGACCACCTCTACCTGGTATGTTACTCACCAACGTAAAGTCGTTGAGAAACAAAATAGTCTTGTCTTCACCTGAATACCAAGGTATGTTATGAGTACAGGGCATCGAGCATGATGGTATTCACTGAGACTTAGCTCCATCAGGATATTCCAGACTCGCTCGTTGAGCTTGATGGTTTTTCTCTCATCCGGTCCGATAGAACTGAACTGTCAAAGAAAGAGCCGAGGGGGTGTGTCTATGTATTCATGAATGACAGCTGGTGCAGGAACTACACCGTGCGTGAGACTGTGTACTGCTGATGTGGAACTGTTATGCATGTCACCAAGACCCTTTTATCTGCAGAGCGAGTTTGGGAATATTGACATGTGTGCAGTGTATGTTCCCCCAGGAGCTAACGCGGCCAGAGTCGTGAGCAAAATTGTGGACTGTGTTCATCAGCAATTGCAACGGCCCGCTGGAGGTCCCTTTTTTATTCCTGGGGATTTTAACCATTGTAAATTAGAACTATTTTAACTCGGCTTTGAACAATATGCAAATGTGCTTACATTGCAAACCACCTTTGTCAAATTCTGACCATAATACAGTCCATCTTAGTCCAATTTACAAAACTGCTTTAAAAAGGAATAATCCTCAAATGAAATGGGTGACTATATGGGCTAGTGATAGTATAGAGACACTTAAAGGACCCTCCTTTGTACAGACTGGGATCTTTTCCATCAGATGGAAATGGAGGTGGCCGCAGAGACAATAACTGATTATAACTGAAGGACATGCTGACCTGACGTTTTACATGCCTCTGGACGCTGAAGCAGTCTAACTTTTCAGCACACATTTTCAACAACAATTCAGTTCATTTTTTGGAAAATCTGTGCTCAACGAACACAGAATTTGAACTCGAGACTTGGGCGGAAATTTGCCGCTACCCACAGTGAGAACACTGCTGAAGACAGCTCTCTCAAACAGCCAAGCTTAAACACCCCCCCCCCCCCATAGAAAACAAAGCAGAGAGCAAACAACAGCAGTTGAGAGGATTCACAGTGGCTCCTCACGCATCGGCAAACGTCGCGGGCCGGCGGTTATAATTAACCTCAAAATGTGGGCAATTAAGGAGATTTGTGAAAGAGACATGATGTGCGTCAGTAACTACAGAGGATATGGGCAGATTGAGAGTGTAGAGATGATGTGTGAGGTTAGTAGATCTAAAGAACATTGAGCACAAAAAAAATGGGACCTCCAAGCTTAGTTTATAGATTGAAGCATTTTCTTCAATTCCCAAGTATTTGTATGTGGACTCCTCATCCAAATCTTCAGTGCAGCTCCCTAGAGCTCTGTCTTTTTTTTTTAAATTTCTCTTCGATTTCTTTTTTACAGAGTGCAATGGGCCCCAGACCTGGGGTCTACAGTTGTATGAATTATCATGTGTCTGTTCAGGTTGCTCTTTTGTCGAAATCTTCGACCACATGCAGAACAGCCAAATGGTTTTTGTCCTGTATGAACTATCATGTGATTTTTCAAGTCGCCCTTTCGTCCAAATCTTTGACCACATTCAGAACAGACAAATGCTTTTTGTCCTGTATGAACTATCATGTGTTTTTTCAAGTCATCCTTTCGTCCAAATCTTCGATCACATTCAGAACAGACAAATGTTTTTTGTCCTGTATGAATTATCATGTGTATTGTAAGAGTGCTCCTTTTTCCAAATCTTTGACCACACTCAGAACAGACAAATGCTTTTTGCCCCGTATGAATTATCATGTGTCTGTGCAGAGTGCTCTTTAGCCCAAATCTATGACCACACTCAGAACAGACAAATGCTTTTTGCCCCGTATGAATTATCATGTGGTTGTTCAAAGTGCTCTTTCGGCCAAATCTTTGACCACACTCAGAACAGACAAATGCTTTTTGTCCTGTATGAATTATCATGTGTGTTTTCAGGTAGCTCTTTAGCCCAAATCTTTGACCACATTCAGAACAGACAAATGCTTTTTGCCCCGTATGAATTATCATGTGGTTATTCAGAGTGCTCTTTCGCCCAAATCTTTGACCACACTCAGAACAGACAAATGCTTTTTGTCCTGTATGAATTATCATGTGTCTATTCAGAGTGCTCTTTAGCCCAAATCTTCGACCACACTCAAAACAGACAAATGGTTTTTGTCCTGTCTGAATTCTAGTGTGTTTGTTCAGAGTGCCCTTCTGTTTCTGTCTTTTACTCCCATCAGAACAGCTAAATGGTTTTCTTCTTGCTTGCCTCTCCATTTGCTGCTCTGAGTTGTTCATGTGACCAGATGCTTTTCCATATTTAGAGCAATTAGGTTGTTTCTCATCAGTGTTGCCTGAATCAACAATATTGGTATTTTTTTGACAGTTAAAACATGAAACAAGTTCTCTGGCCTGTTCCCAGTCAAAACTATCATCAGTGTCACTTCCAGAACTGTCTGAACTCCTACCACTGGTATGTGGTTGTAAATGACTGTTTGGACCTGAGTTGCTGGCTGGTTGTGGTCCTCCATCGTCCTCTCCATCAGCTTCTGCTGTCAGTGTTCTGTGTACAGATGAGCTGCTGCCTACAGGCTCAGCCTCTGTGCTCTCATCACTTCGGCTTTGATGAAGCTGTGATGACTCTGGTTTTTCATTGTTATTTTCACTCTTCACAGGGACGGCAGTGAAACCAAACTTGGTGAGATCTGCCTCCTCCAGCTGCTGAAGCTGCTCTCCTTGCTGACTTATCCACAGCTTCTCTTCTTCTTTAATGTCCTCCTGGTCAACACTCAGATTCCATTCCTGGTGTTCAGGGAGAGTTTCTTCTTTAATCAACAACAACGGCTGCATGTCTGTGAAGAAATAAATTAACAATAAATGTTCGAATAACACTCACTAATTCTACTATTCTGGATCATTAGATAATGTCGTTGCATGCAGACTGAGATGTTATGCACACACGAGGCGCTCCGAGTCTTTTTCTTGCAGTGCAAAGCAGCTTGTTAACAACACAGACTGGATTGATCAGCCACAATAACTGATTATAGCCAGTGCTAGAACCTGGCACCAAAGTCCCGTGTGACAAATGGAGTTTTCTTCAACCAGGACAGAAGGAATTCAATTATTTTC
>NC_047120.1:11980486-12073598 GCF_902500255.1 Thalassophryne amazonica
CATTTTAATGGAAAATATGTGGAAATATTTCATCTTAGTCTCACGTGTTGTTCAAAATTGTAAAGGTTTGGGTGGGCTCCAGAAGCTTTTCAGATCCACAGTCTCAGCTCTTTGCTGCCCCCTTGTGTCCTGCTTTAATTTGTGAGAATGCAACATTTCTGTGGGCACTGAGCTCTGGGTCTCTGGAACTCTGTCCTTCTGTGAGACACTGTTACTGTGCTCGTCATGTCATTGTTGCTCACGTGTTCTAGTCTTTGTCTCACTCCCTCGAGCTGTTCACAGACACTGTTCCAGGTTCTGAAGGTTCCTTCCAGGACCTGTAGATCGTGAGCTGCTGATGCTGCTTCCTCAGACCTTTGAACTTTATTAACCTTTTGTCATTCAGATTATGAGCTAATGTGTTGGATTGGACATCACAACTATGCAGCTCAACAAGATGCTAAAAATGAGTGCATCAGGAATAATTAAGTTTTAAATACGTTCACATCAGAGAATGTAGTTAATATTTTACTGATTGTTTTATTTGCCTTCAACAATTAATCAGAAAGTCTTTTTTGTTCAGATTTTTTTTTTTTAATCGCTTTGTCTGCACAACCAGTGGATTATCTGTAGCGTCCATGGATAACGGTTCATCATAGGTTGGTCAGTTATATGCACCAAATAGAGAGTTAAGGTACTTTGACACTTGCACAAAGTTGACTGCAACCACAAAACTAAAGATAGTTCTGTTAACAAAGACTGTTTCTGAGATCAGACTTCCATCACAACCTCTCTTTCTCTTTTGCAAACCCACATTTCTGCACACTTCCACATTTACAGTATTCGGGTCGACATGTCACAACTGGTAGCAAAGCCGACTATTAATGCTACACATTACCAAGGAAATGGAGGAATAAATGATAAGGAAAATATTTGACCATTACAACAACATGTTATAAAGTATCAGTAACACAAACAAAGCTGAGTGAATAAACCAGTTCTGTAGAAGAGATTTGGAGGATTAAAAACAGCATCCAGCCCTTTACCTCTTTTATTTTCTTTTAAATGACACATTTCTTCTTTCTGGTCTGTGACCATTCCTTCATGTTTCAACATGTCCCTCAGCTGCTGACATGTTTGTAGAAAGACTTTAAAACACACAAAAGAAAGAGAGAGTCAATGACCACGTGGAAGACAGAGTAAAAACAAGCCGATTTAATCATCTGCTGCTGGTCTACTGCCCAGGCTGACCAATCACAAGTGAGAGACAACACTGAAATGTCACTGTGCTGGGACAGACGTCCTGAAGCAGGAGACACCAACCATGAGTCCAGAGATCACCTGAGGTGCACGTTTTCCTTACGTACCTGCTGCAACCACCTGATGATAGATTAGATAGATAGATATTAATGTCCATAAACTGAAAGAATTTACGATGGTTATTTTTCTTATCCAGTCTCCTGCTCTTCATGTCAACTTGTATCTCTGTTTATTTGTGCAGTTGGAACATCAGCAGTTTCCTTAGGATAAATGTTGGTGGTGTTGTCGTCCATTCGGCTGCTCTCATAGTGGTCGGGGTCGCCACTGCGGATACAGCCAGATCCGCATCGGTATTTGGCACAGGTTTTTCGCCGGATGCCCTTCCTGACGCAACTCCAGCTTTACATGGATAAACCCACACAGCTGCTGGTGTTCTGAAGAGATCTCCCACCCAAGTACTAACCAGATCCTGCACTGCTTAGCTTCTGAGATCTGACGGGATCAGACTTACACAGAGCAGACCAGCTGCGTCCTCAGGATAGTCTTTTAATTTGAGTGAAACCATGGTGCTGTGCTCAGAGTTCAGCAGTTTGGAGTCGCGAAGTTGATTCATGAGGCTCAGATTTCCATTTTGTGTGTATAACTGTTTGTTGTGATTTGGCGCTATATAAAAAAATTGATTGATTGATATAAAATAAGAAAACAATTGTAATCGTTAATATCGATTGATTAGCTTCATCAGTCCATCATCACGCTGAACTGTCCATTTATCATCAGTTTGTCTTATTTATTTTTGCTGATATTTGGTGTTCAGTCTATAAGAACTCCAACACAAATTAACAGCTATCATTTGGATGTGGTGGAGTTGGTCTGAAATAAAGTTTAGTGGACAAACCTGCTCTGGATCAGCGAACTTCAGACTTGAAAACAGCATCCAGCACGTTGACTAGTTTCTTCTCTTCTTTAAATCCACTCGTTTCTTCTTGGTGCTCTGCGATCTCTTTGTTTCAACCAACTCAAATATCTCGGCATTAGCAGCAGTTAGCCGATGTTTCAACAACCTTCTCAGCTCTTCCACCTTTTCGCGCTAACTTCGCCTTTTCTTCTTCTTCCGGTTTACTGTCGACCTTTGTGCTTCTGGAGCTCTTCCAAAAACATATTCGAGGATCACAGAGTGAAGTTTGATCTGTTCAGAGAAGAGTTTACAGCGTCTCCAGCAACTAGCTTTAGCCTCGGACGACAACAGGAAATTTCTTCTTCGTTGGATCGTTGTGACGTTTGGCAAACCAGTTTTTAGGTGCATTACCGCCACCTACTGGACTAGATTATGGACATGACGTCCACATGGTAAAAGGGAAGTGGCCTCTGTGTGTTTGTGTATCCGGAGCATCAACTGAAATCCAGAAAGAGCAGACTTTCGTTCTTTGGCAGATTTATGTTTTTTTTTCATGAGGATCCAAGTCACGAAAACAGCAATTTGACTGGAACAATATTTTTGAGAAATCAGTAATTTTTGAAAACAACTGTTTATGTCGCACTTCCACAATAAGAGCATGTATTTCAAAATAAAAACCTTTGAGATCACTGCAGACCTGACAGAGTTCATCGGTCTGTCCATCCTCTAACATCACCTTCGATGGTTCACACCCCGGACACAGCCTGTTCTCACTGCTGCCCTCAGGAAAGAGGTACCGGTCCATCAAGGCCCACACATCCAGACTCACCAACATGTTCTACCCAAGTGCAATATGAGTATTGAATGCACATTAGCCTACAGTCTGCACAATGGTGAATGCAATGAATAGCGCAGACTATTTATACACACCTACTGGCTCCCTTGTAAATACATGTATATATTCTTATTTGTCTCTTTATATTTTTTATATTTACTTTTACACCTTTGCACTATGGGAGTTGTCTTTTAATTTTGTTGTACCTTGTGTATAATGACAATAAAAGCATTCTATTCTATCCCAGACAGCAGATTCAAATCTGGACATTTTGGTTCTGAATGTGACCCCAAACCCAAAATTAACATGTTCACACTCTGGACAAAGCTGCAGGATTGTGTCTCAACAGTGTGTGTGTGTGTGTGGGGGGGGGGGGGGGGGTGTCATAATTTTGATCTCTTCGTAATTTTTCAATGTCAAGACTAAAGCAGAATAACTATAAGAGATTTTCCCCAAAAGTCTTCAGGTGTTCTCTGTATATAGTACAAATGACCACACTGAGAACCCGTGATTCCTCAAAGGTCAACATCCTAGTATTTGTCATAACTGAGTGACTTTGTTGTTTGGAGACAACAGCAGACAAAATTGTCACCATTAATTTAATTTATAGCCGATGTGACATTTTGCCTTGTGGTTCAGTAACACATGGAGCCGTCCCAGGGTGGCAGCTGGAGCCAGGTAGAGGTCAACCAAGGGTTACACAGGGGTCAACATTTAAAAACACTCCAATCAGATTGAAGCACATACCACATTATTTGACTGTTCAGAATAATTTGCATCAATTTTTAACAAATTTGGAGCAACTTTAACTTTTGGCCCCCGTGTGTACTGAAGCTGATCTTTGTCACCTTTTCTGCTGTTTTTAGCCCATAACTCCAGAACATTTGGTCATAAATAATCTAAACTATTCACTTATAGAATCTTTATGATCAGAGAATTTATTCTCCTTAAACAGGGCAGAAAGGCTCCTCGGCTCATGGACTGTTTCATCAACATAAACACCAGATTTGGTGCTTTGAGACAAACTTTTGGTTTCTTCAGTGTGAACACCTTTATTTTTGGTGAAATGCTGCCCTCGTGTGTCCGATAAAGGTATTTACAATTTTAAAAGCAGAAACTGAAACAAACTAAAACCTGTAAATTGCTGGAAATATTTTTGCTGGAAGTTGAGGTTCTTTTCAAAAAAAAAAAAAAAAAAAAAATCAGAACAATCTGTAAATTTTCTTGAATGCAGTCTTCTTGTTTTTCCCTATCAGAAAACATGAAATTTAGGAACATGCTCACTTTTCGGTGAATTTCATAGCTTCATGACCAAAAGTTGATATTTTTCCCCAAATTCAAATTTCAAAATTGTGCATTCACAAACAGAGCTTTGATGAATCAAACAAAAGCATCAAAATTAAAATGTATCAGAAATTGGAGGAAAATAAGCATTTTGGATTAATTTTATTATTTTTCATACAAAAGTCTGTTGCCAACAAAATTCTGTGAAGATAGTTCAGATTAGACAAAAGAAAAAAAACAAATCCATGAATAAGTGACTGGGGAAAAACATTACCATACGAGGTCTGTCCATAAAGTATAGGTCCTTTTTATTTTTTTCAAAAACTATATGGATTTCATTCATATGTTTTTACGTCAGACATGCTTGAACCCTCGTGCGCATGCGTGAGTTTTTCAACGCCTGTCGGTGACTCATTCGCCTGTGAGCACTCCTTGTGGGAGGAGTCGTCCAGCCCCTCGTCGGAATTCCTTTGTCTGAGAAGTTGCTGAGAGACTGGCGCTTTGTTTGATCAAAATTTTTTCTAAACCTGTGAGACACATTGAAGTGGACATGGTTCGAAAAATTAAGCTGGTTTTCAGTGAAAATTTTAACAGCTGATGAGAGATTTTGAGGTGACACTGTCGCTTTAAGGACTTCCCACAGTGCGAGACGTCGCACAGCGCTCTCAGGCGCCGTCGTCAGCCTGTTTCAAGCTTAAAACCTCCACATTTCAGGCTCTATTGATCCAGGACGTCGTGAGAGAACAGAGAAGTTTCAGAAGAAGTCGGTTTCAGCATTTTATCCGGATATTCCACTGTTAAAGGAGATTTTTTTAATGAAAGACGTGCGGACGGGTCACAGAAAAAACACCTCTGTTGGAAGCCTTAAGGACAAGTTGGAACATGTCCAGCTGTTAAACAATTTCTCATATACTCACTCCACTGAAAGCCATCAAAAGCCGCCTGGATTTTACAAATGGTTATCAACACGGAGGTGTTTTTCCTGTGCCGCCGCTCCGCGCCGTAAATTGTAAATTGCACCAAGTAAATAATTTGGCTTTTTGGACAGAACATGATTTTTGTTCACAATTGACACCAAGACACCCAAAAGAAAGTAAATATACTTGTATGTGTGCACACATTTATCCTTATGCTAAAGAAAACAAAACAGAATTCCAGTATATGTGGAGGTGCCACTTTAAATTTGACACAATGTACAATTATTGTCAATTTTTTTTACATCATTGGGACACATAAATCAAATCAATTTTTTTTATATAGCGCCAAATCACAACAAACAGTTGCCCCAAGGCGCTCTACATTGTAAGGCAAAGCCATACAATAATTACGGAAAAAACCCAACGGTCAAAACGACCCCCAATGAGCAAGCACTTGGCGACAGTGGGAAGGAAAAACTCCCTTTTAACAGGAAGAAACCTCCAGCAGAACCAGGCTCAGGGAGGGGCAGTCTTCTGCTGGGACTGGTTGGGGCTGAGGGGAGAGAATCAGGAAAAAGACATGCTGTGGAGGGGAGCAGAGATCAATCACTAATGATTAAATGCACAGTGGTGCATACAGAGTAAAAAGAGAAAGAAACACTCAGTGCATCATGGGAACCCCCCAGCAGTCTAAGTCTATAGCAGCATAACTAAGGGATGGTTCAGGGTCACCTGATCCAGCCCTAACTATAAGCTTTAGCAAAAAGAAAAGTTTTAAGCCTAATCTTAAAAGTAGAGAGGGTGTCTGTCTCCCTGATCCAAATTGGGAGCTGGTTCCAGAGAAGAGGAGCCTGAAAGCTGAAGGCTCTGCCTCCCATTCTACTCTTAAAAACCCAAGGAACTACAAGTAAGCCTGCAGTCTGAGATTGAAGTGCTCTATTGGGGTGATATGGTACAATGAGGTCCCTAAGATAAGATTGGACCTGATTATTCAAAACCTTATAAGTAAGAAGAAGAATTTTAAATTCTATTCTAGAATTAACAGGAAAACAATGAAGAGAGGCCAATATGGGTGAAATATGCTCTCTCCTTCTAGTCCCCGTCAGTACTCTAGCTGCAGCATTTTGAATTAACTGAAGGCTTTTCAGGGAACTTTTAGGACAACCTGATAATAATGAATTACAATAGTCCAGCCTAGAGGAAATAAATACATGAATTAGTTTTTCAGCATCACTCTGAGACAAGACCTTTCTAATTTTAGAGATATTGCATAAATGCAAAAAAGCAAACCTACATATTTGTTTAATATGCGCATTGAATGACATATCCTGATCAAAAATGACTCCAAGATTTCTCACAGTATTACTGGAGGTCAGGGTAATGCCATCCAGAGTAAGGATCTGGTTAGACACCATGTTTCTAAGATTTGTGGGGCCAAGTACAATAACTTCAGTTTTATCTGAGTTTAAAAGCAGGAAATTAGAGGTCATCCATGTCTTTATGTCTGTAAGACAATCCTGCAGTTTAGCTAATTGGTGTGTGTCCTCTGGCTTCATGGATAGATAAAGCTGGGTATCATCTGCGTAAAAATTTAAGCAATGCCGTCTAATAATACTGCCTAAGGGAAACATGTATAAAGTGAATAAAATTGGTCCTAGCACAGAACCTTGTGGAACTCCATAATTAACCTTAGTCTGTGAAGAAGATTCCCCATTTACATGAACAAATTGTAATCTATTAGATAAATATGATTCAAACCACCGCAGCACAGTGCCTTTAATACCTATGGCATGCTCTAATCTCTGTAATAAAATGTTATGGTCAACAGTATCAAAAGCAGCACTGAGGTCTAACAGAACAAGCACAGAGATGAGTCCACTGTCTGAGGCCATAAGAAGATCATTTGTAACCTTCACTAATGCTGTTTCTGTACTATGATGAATTCTAAACCCTGACTGAAACTCTTCAAATAGACCATTCCTCTGCAGATGATCAGTTAGCTGTTTTACAACTACCCTTTCAAGAATTTTTGAGAGAAAAGGAAGGTTGGAGATTGGCCTATAATTAGCTAAGATAGCTGGGTCAAGTGATGGCTTTTTAAGTAATGGTTTAATTACTGCCTAATCAAAAACCTGTGGTACATAGCCAACTAATAAAGATAGATTGATCATATTTAAGATCGAAGCATTAAATAATGGTAGGGCTTCCTTGAGCAGCCTGGTAGGAATGGGGTCCAATAGACATGTTGATGGTTTGGATGAAGTAACTAATGAAAATAACTCAGACAGAACAATCTGACAGAAAGAGTCTAACCAAATACCGGCATCACCGAAAGCAGCCAAAGATAACGATACGTCTTTGGGATGGTTATGAGTAATTTTTTCTCTAATAGTTAAAATTTTATTAGCAAAGAAAGTCATGAAGTCATTACTAGTTAAAGTTAAAGGAATACTCTGTTGGGAAGGTGTCGTAGCACGGACCCACAACAGGGGGCGCAAATGAACGGACAATGAATAAGCCAAAAAGTAACAATTTAATATTGTGATAATACACAACTAAATACACAGAAATTGAAAGTCAATTGACACCAGGTGACGTGTGGGCAGGCTCGAAGATAGAAGACCCCCGACGAGAGAGAAGCCCACACGGCTTCCACCACCAACAGTCTGAAGAACACCGGAGCCGCCAAGTCCCGAGTCCCCAGGTGGCCTCTGTCTTCGGCTGTCGACCCTGGTACTGCTGGCAGAAAGCAGAGACAAGATGAATGAGTGTGAGTCCGCACACTCAGTAATCCACAGTCTGTACACAGTTAGGAGGGAGCACCTCCACCTCCAATCACACACTCGTGCAGCTCCTGATTAACCACTTATCTGGTTTGGAGTGTGAGGCGAAGCCGTCGCTGTCACACCAAACGCCAATCCCACAGACAAGGAAAACACCAGGAAAACGGCTGCAACAGAAGTTCAGATTATTACTCAACGTGTTAGTCAGCAGAGAAATTACCTCTTCAGTAGTCGATTTCTCAGCGAGGAGGTGGAGTTGCAGTCTGGCCTTTATAGTGATGATGATGATGATGATGATGAACGAGTGACAGCTGGTGCAGAGGATGAATGACAGCTGTAACTTCTTCTGGGTCTGGCGCCCTCTCGTGCTTGGAGCCCGCACTCCAAGCAGGGCGCCCTCTGGTGGTGGTGGGCCAGCAGTACCTCCTCTTCAGCGGCCCACATAACAGGACCCCCGCCTCAACGGGCGCCTCCTGGCGTCCGACCAGGCTTGTCCGGATGTATCGTGTAGAAATCGGCCAGGAGGGCCGGGTCCAGGATGAAGCTCCTCTTCACCCAGGAGTGTTCTTCAGGTCCATACCCCTCCCAGTCCACCAGATATTGGAACCCCCGGCCCTTACGACGGACGTCCAGGAGCCTGCGGACTGTCCAGGCAGGCTCCCCGTCAATGAGCCGGGCAGGAGGCGGCGTAGGTTCCGGAGCACAGAGGGGCGAGGGGCGGTGAGGTTTCAGACGGGACACATGAAAAACAGGGTGAATCCGCAGTGACGCCGGGAGTTGGAGGTTCACTGCGGCCGGGTTGATGATCTTGAGGATACAAAACGGACCGATGAACCTGTCTTTCAGTTTTGGGGAGTCAACACAGAGAGGGATGTCCTTGGTCGAGAGCCACACCTCCTGCCCGGGCTGGTATGTGGGGGCCGGGGAACGCCGGCGGTCCGCATGGGTCTTGGTCCTCGTCCGGGCCTTTAACAGGGCAGAGCGGGTGGTCCGCCACACCCGGCGGCACCTCCTGAGGTGGGCCTGGACCGAGGGCACACTGACCTCTCCCTCCACCAGCGGGAACAATGGGGGCTGGTACCCCAAACATGCCTCAAAAGGGGAGAGGCCGGTAGCAGACGAGACTTGGCTGTTATGGGCATACTCGATCCAGGCCAGATGGTGACTCCAGGCCGCCGGGTGCGCGGAGGTGACGCAGCGAAGGGCCTGTTCCAACTCCTGGTTAGCCCGCTCTGCCTGGCCGTTTGTCTGGGGGTGGTACCCGGACGAGAGACTCACGGTGGCCCCCAGCTCCTTACAGAAACTCTTCCACACCTGCGAAGAGAACTGGGGACCACGATCTGATACTATGTCCGATGGTATCCCATGCAGCCGCATGACATGGTGGACCAGGAGGTCTGCCGTCTCCTGGGCCGTCGGGAGCTTCGGGAGGGCCACGAAGTGGGCTGCCTTGGAGAACCGGTCCACTATCTTGAGAATGATGGTGTTGCTTTGGGACGGCGGGAGGCCCGTGATGAAGTCCAGGCCGATGTGAGACCAGGGGCGGTGAGGCACCGGCAGGGGTTGGAGGAGTCCCGAGGTCCTCCGATGGTCTGCCTTGCCCCTGGCGCAGATGGTACAGGCCTGGACGTAGTCCCGAGCGTCGGTTTCCAGGGACGCCCACCAGAAGCGCTGCTGGACCACTGCCACGGTCCTACGCACTCCCGGATGACAGGAGAGCTTGGATCCGTGACAGAAGTCCAATACGGCAGCTCTGGCCTCTGGTGGGACGTACAGTCTGTTCTTGGGGCCGGTCCCCGGGTCCGGGCTCCTTGCCAGGGCCTCCCGGACGGTCTTCTCCACATCCCAGGTAAGGGAGGCCACGACAGTGGACTCGGGGATGATGGTCTCGGTGGGGTTTGACAGCCCCGCCTTGGCTTCCTCTTCGTGCACCCGGGACAACGCATCCAATTTCTGGTTCTTGGTCCCGGGGCGGTACGTGATCCGGAAGTCAAAGCGCCCGAAGAACAGAGACCAGCGGGCTTGCCTGGGGTTCAGCCGCTTGGCGGTCCGGATGTACTCCAGGTTCCGATGGTCTGTGAAAACTGTGAAAGGCAACGACGCCCCCTCCAGCAGGTGTCTCCACTCTTCAAGAGCCTCCTTCACCGCGAGGAGCTCCCGATTGCCGACGTCATAGTTCCGTTCAGCTGGGGTCAACCTGCAGGAAAAATAGGCACAAGGATGGAGAACCTTATCAGCCTCCACGCTCTGGGACAGCACAGCTCCTATCCCTGAGTCAGAGGCGTCCACTTCCACTATGTACTGGCGATCAGGATCAGGCTGCACCAGAACTGGTGCAGTCGAGAACCGGCGTTTCAATTCCTTGAACGCGGCTTCGCACCGATCCGACCAGGTGAAGGGGACCTTGGTGGAGGTCAGGGCAGTCAGGGGGCTAACTACCTGACTGTAGCCTTTAATGAACCTCCTGTAGAAATTTGCAAAGCCGACGAACTGCTGTAGTTTCCTGCGGCTTGTTGGTTGGGGCCAATCTCTCACCGCCGCAACCTTGGCCGGATCAGGGGCGACGGAGTTGGAGGAGATGATGAACCCCAAGAAGGACAAAGAAGTGCGGTGGAACTCGCACTTCTCGCCCCTCACAAACAGCCGGTTCTCCAACAACCGCTGTCGGACCTGACGTACATGCTGGACATGGGTCTCAGGGTCCGGGGAAAAGATGAGTATATCGTCCAGATATACGAAGACGAACCGATGCAGGAAGTCCCGCAAGACATCATTTACCAAAGCTTGGAACGTCGCGGGGGCGGTAGTGAGGCCGAACGGCATGACCAGGTACTCAAAGTGACCTAACGGGGTGTTAAATGCCGTCTTCCATTCGTCTCCCTTCCGGATCCGAACCAGGTGGTACGCGTTTCTACGATCCAATTTAGTGAAAATTTGGGCTCCATGCAGGGGCGTGAACACTGAATCCAACAGAGGTAACGGGTATCGGTTGCGAACCGTGATCTCGTTCAGCCCTCTGTAATCAATGCATGGACGGAGTCCGCCGTCCTTTTTGCCCACAAAAAAGAAACCAGCACCCATCGGGGAGGTGGAGTTCTGGATCAGCCCGGCAGCTAAAGAGTCCCAGATGTAGGTCTCCATTGATTCGCGTTCCGGACGTGAGAGGTTGTACAACCTACTGGATGGGTACTCAGCGCCCGGGACCAAATCGATGGCACAATTGTACGGTCGGTGCAGGGGAAGAGTGAGCGCCAGATCTTTGCTGAAAACGTCAGCAAGATCATGGTACTCCTTTGGCACCACCGATAGATTGGGGGGGACTTTAACCTCCTCATTAGCCGTCGTGCCGGGAGGAACCGAGGATCCTAAACACTCCCGGTGGCAGGTTTCGCTCCACTGCGTCACAACCCCGGACGGCCAATCTATCCGGGAATTGTGCTTCACCATCCATGGAAATCCCAAAATCACTCAACCAAGGTCACTGGCTGTGTCTGATGTGTGATTAATGGAAGCAGGGTGCCATCTAGTGCTCGCACCTGCAATGGTGCCGGCAGAGCCACCAGGGGGAGCCCTACTTCCTTTGCCCATCTGCTATCCAGCAGATTCCCTTCCGACCCGTGTCTACCAGTGCTGGGGCGTGAAGGGTTAAATCCCTACAAAGGATCGTTACTGGGATTCGTGCAGATTTGCGGGGTTTCCCCGCGTGCGTGTTATGGCCCACCCTTAGCCCAGTTTCTAAGGATGGGCGTTGTAGTTTGACCGTTTTGGGGCAGTCCTTCTGCATATCAATCAATTCAATTAATTTTTTTTTTTATATAGCGCCAAATCACAACAAACAGTTGCCCCAAGGCGCTTTATATTGTAAGGCAAGGCCATACAATAATTATGTAAAACCCCAACGGTCAAAACGACCCCCTGTGAGCAAGCACTTGGCTACAGTGGGAAGGAAAAACTCCCTTTTAACAGGAAGAAACCTCCAGCAGAACCAGGCTCAGGGAGAGGCAGTCTTCTGTTGGGACTGGTTGGGGCTGAGGGAGAGAACCAGGAAAAAGACATGCTGTGGAGGGGAGCAGAGATCGATCACTAATGATTAAATGCAGAGTGGTACATACAGAGCAAAAAGAGAAAGAAACAGTGCATCATGGGAACCCCCCAGCAGTCTACGTCTATAGCAGCATAACTAAGGGATGGTTCAGGGTCACCTGATCCAGCCCTAACTATAAGCTTTAGCAAAAAGGAAAGTTTTAAGCCTAATCGTAAAAGTAGAGAGGGTGTCTGTCTCCCTGATCTGAATTGGGAGCTGGTTCCACAGGAGAGGAGCCTGAAAGCTGAAGGCTCTGCCTCCCATTCTACTCTTACAAACCCTAGGAACTACAAGTAAGCCTGCAGTCTGAGAGCGAAGTGCTCTATTGGGGTGATATGGTACTACGAGGTCCCTAAGATAAGATGGGACCTGATTATTCAAAACCTTATAAGTAAGAAGAAGAATTTTAAATTCTATTCTAGAATTAACAGGAAGCCAATGAAGAGAGGCCAATATGGGTGAGATATGCTCTCTCCTTCTAGTCGCCGTTAGTACTCTAGCTGCAGCATTTTGAATTAACTGAAGGCTTTTTAGGGAACTTTTTGGACAACCTGATAATAATGAATTACAATAGTCCAGCCTAGAGGAAATAAATGCATGAATTCTAATCTATTATTAGACTCTATTGGCTTTGCTCAAAAAGTAAATGAGTCCACCCACCACTTTAATCATATCTTAGATCTTGTTCTGACTTATGGTATGGAAATAGAAGACTTAACAGTATTCCCTGAAAACTCCCTTCTGTCTGATCATTTCTTAATAACATTTACATTTACTCTGATGGACTACCCAGCAGTGGGGAATAAGTTTCATTACACTAGAAGTCTTTCAGAAAGCGCTGTAACTAGGTTTAAGGATATGATTCCTTCTTTATGTTTTCTAATGCCATATACCAACACAGTGCAGAGTAGCTACCTAAACTCTGTAAGTGAGATAGAGTATCTCGTCAATAGTTTTACATCCTCATTGAAGACAACTTTGGATGCTGTAGCTCCTCTAAAAAAGAGAGCTTTAAATCAGAAGTGCCTGACTCCGTGGTATAACTCACAAACTCGTAGCTTAAAGCAGATAACCCGTAAGTTGGAGAGGAAATGGCGTCTCACTAATTTAGAAGATCTTCACTTAGCCTGGAAAAAGAGTCTGTTGCTCTATAAAAAAGCCCTCCTAATTGAAGAAAATAAGAACAACCCCAGGTTTCTTTTCAGCACTGTAGCCAGGCTGACAAAGAGTCAGAGCTCTATTGAGCTGAGTATTCCATTAACTTTAACTAGTAATGACTTCATGACTTTCTTTGCTAACAAAATTTTAACTATTAGAGAAAAAATTACTCATAACCATCCCAAAGACGTATCGTTATCTTTGGCTGCTTTCAGTGATGCCGGTATTTGGTTAGACTCTTTCTCTCCGATTGTTCTGTCTGAGTTATTTTCATTAGTTACTTCATCCAAACCATCAACATGTTTATTAGACCCCATTCCTACCAGGCTGCTCAAGGAAGCCCTACCATTATTTAATGCTTCGATCTTAAATATGATCAATCTATATTTGTTAGTTGGCTATGTACCACAGGCTTTTAAGGTGGCAGTAATTAAACCATTACTTAAAAAGCCATCACTTGACCCAGCTATCTTAGCTAATTATAGGCCAATCTCCAACCTTCCTTTTCTCTCAAAAATTCTTGAAAGGGTAGTTGTAAAACAGCTAACTGATCATCTGCAGAGGAATGGTCTATTTGAAGAGTTTCAGTCAGGTTTTAGAATTCATCATAGTACAGAAACAGCATTAGTGAAGGTTACAAATGATCTTCTTATGGCCTCGGACAGTGGACTCATCTCTGTGCTTGTTCTGTTAGACCTCAGTGCTGCTTTTGATACTGTTGACCATAAAATTTTATTACAGAGATTAGAGCATGCCATAGGTATTAAAGGCACTGCGCTGCGGTGGTTTGAATCATATTTGTCTAATAGATTACAATTTGTTGATGTAAATGGGGAATCTTCTTCACAGACTAAAGTTAATTATGGAGTTCCACAAGGTTCTGTGCTAGGACCAATTTTATTCACTTTATACATGCTTCCCTTAGGCAGTATTATTAGACGGTATTGCTTAAATTTTCATTGTTACGCAGATGATACCCAGCTTTATCTATCCATGAAGCCAGAGGACACACACCAATTAGCTAAACTGCAGGATTGTCTTACAGACATAAAGACATGGATGACCTCTAATTTCCTGCTTTTAAACTCAGATAAAACTGAAGTTATTGTACTTGGCCCCACAAATCTTAGAAACATGGTGTCTAACCAGATCCTTACTCTGGATGGCATTACCCTGACCTCTAGTAATACTGTGAGAAATCTTGGAGTCATTTTTCATCAGGATATGTCATTCAAAGCACATATTAAACAAATATGTAGGACTGCTTTTTTGCATTTACGCAATATCTCTAAAATCAGAAAGGTCTTGTCTCAGAGTGATGCTGAAAAACTAATTCATGCATTTATTTCCTCTAGGCTGGACTATTGTAATTCATTATTATCAGGTTGTCCTAAAAGTTCCCTAAAAAGCCTTCAGTTAATTCAAAATGCTGCAGCTAGAGTACTAACGGGGACTAGAAGGAGAGAGCATATCTCACCCATATTGGCCTCTCTTCATTGGCTTCCTGTTAATTCTAGAATAGAATTTAAAATTCTTCTTCTTACTTATAAGGTTTTGAATAATCAGGTCCCATCTTATCTTAGGGACCTCATAGTACCATATCACCCCAATAGAGCGCTTCGCTCTCAGACTGCAGGCTTACTTGTAGTTCCTAGGGTTTGTAAGAGTAGAATGGGAGGCAGAGCCTTCAGCTTTCAGGCTCCTCTCCTGTGGAACCAGCTCCCAATTCAGATCAGGGAGACAGACACCCTCTCTACTTTTAAGATTAGGCTTAAAACTTTCCTTTTTGCTAAAGCTTATAGTTAGGGCTGGATCAGGTGACCCTGAACCATCCCTTAGTTATGCTGCTATAGACGTAGACTGCTGGGGGGTTCCCATGATGCACTGTTTCTTTCTCTTTTTGCTCTGTATGCACCACTCTGCATTTAATCATTAGTGATCGATCTCTGCTCCCCTCCACAGCATGTCTTTTTCCTGGTTCTTTCCCTCAGCCCCAACCAGTCTCAGCAGAAGACTGCCCCTCCCTGAGCCTGGTTCTGCTGGAGGTTTCTTCCTGTTAAAAGGGAGTTTTTCCTTCCCACTGTAGCCAAGTGCTTGCTCATAGGGGGTCGTTTTGACCGTTGGGGTTTTTCATAATTATTGTATGGCCTTGCCTTACAATATAGAGCGCCTTGGGGCAACTGTTTGTTGTGATTTGGTGCTATATAAAAAAAAAGTTGATTGATTGATTGATTGATTTTTTATTCAATCATCACCTGTACTGACCAATGTGTTTCATATAATCAAGGCTGCATTTACACATAGGCAGGACGTGTTACGAATGTATTATCTGCTTCATTCTTGGCACATTCCTGACATTCTTAAAGTGATCAGCAGCCAAGAATGTATACTTCATGGCATTCATGACTTGTTATGTGTAAATGCAGCATTAGTCTGCGCTGATTTAATTTGCCATGGTATGCTAGTAAATCATGTTCTTGTTGGTGTGTTTTTTTTTGGGGGGGGGGGGGGGGTACAGAGTGCTTATCATTGATAATGAATGTTGCTCAAGTTTCTGTTGTGCATTAAAAAACAATCATGCTCTAGCAGGTTTCAATGTTCTTATATTCATACCATTCTATTTCAATTTCAGGTTCACTGTGATTGCATGGAGTGCACTGCATATCTTGGCCGCGAGAAATTATCAAGGAATTGTACAAACTGCGGCAATGAATTCAGTGCAGACATCTCACATGCAGAAGGTAGTTTTTTTTCCTCAGGGTGCCTGTCAGAACACAGCTGCGAAGAATGATCAAAGTACTAGAAGTGGCAGCTGCCCTTGAAAATCAAAATATTGATGAACTCTTGAGAGAAACTAACACAAATGACATTGTTCATGGTATACCGTTATAAAGACTGCAGGATATAGCACCTCGAAGTGAAATAACCAGATGCCCCAGGTCTCTCAAAACGCAGAAGTATTGAAAGGTATCTGAACGGCGAGCTCTCCTGTTCTATTCTTTCGTGGTATTTCAGGAAATTTTACCTGCTGTGTATAAACACTGGTTCTTATTTGTATTTGGTATTTATGACCTCATGAGGGAGAATGTTTTTGAAAGAAAGGTTCGTGAGAGCAACACTTGCCTCAGGATGTTTGTTCTAATGACTGAGCAGTTGTATAGAATAAGACATTGCACTTTCAGTGTCCACTCATTGATTCATTTTGCCCAGTCACTTATCAACACTGGCCCTTTATGGGCAACTTCCACCTTTGTTTTTGAGGGATACAACAGGACTTTGATTAGGTGTTTCCACAGTACCCAGGAAGTTGGTTTGCAGATTTGTGAGACATTCTCTCTCATGAAGGTTATGACAGAGTTAGCAGTTAATTGCATGGAGGAGAACATTGATGTGTCTGTCCTGTACACCTCATTGGCCAGCAGACACACTAAATCAAAATGCACAAACGTGTTTTCAAATAATTTGTGTGCTCTTGGCAAAGGAGAGCAAGTTATTCTGCCTCCATCAAAGTTACTGGCTGCAAGCAGACTGACAGGGAACCAAGTGCACACTTCCGCCATTGTACACAAGAGTTATTTTTCATCACCTGCTGTATGCCAACAGTGACTATTTTTGATCTGCTCAGCATTGCAACTGCTATGTTGCATTTACTCATGGTGTGTATGAATATGGAAGAATTGAAACTTTTCTCTGTTAAGTTGGGACCCGACTGCATGAGTGATGATGTTTTTTGTTTGTGTGATAAAGCAAATATCATACTAGTAAAGCCATTCAGCTTTACACGAAGACCATCATTTGCTGATGCAAGGCTAGGCTGTTCATCAGACTTTCTTGTAAATATTGACCAACATGCAGATAACCCCAAATATTTGTATTTATCCAGGAGACATCCTGCAAAAATGTATTTTCATGAAATCTGATGTTTCATCTTACTTGTGCCCACTGCCTTCTCAGTTCTACTGGGATTAAGTTGTGAATTGATGGTTGCACATGAATGTTTTACATGTTAGCAGAACTTGGCCCTCTATAGAATTCTATAGTACAGTCTAAAGAATTCTCCAGGTCTGTCTATAGAATCCTATAGGACAGCCTATGGAATTGTTTTAATAGATTTTGTCATTACATTATTACAAAAGTACATAAGACTAACAGAACCCAAAAGGTTAGCTTACAGAAATCCTAAAGCTCTGTGAACACAGATTTTGCTATTAGACTGCAGAATGTCAAATACATGTGCTGTATTTTCTCAATCAGAAGCACATGTGCTTACGTAAATGACAGAGGGGTTTCTGTGGTCAAAATAAGTCATATTTTAACATTTCTGTACTTAAAGAATGGAATTTTTGGTTGAGATGTGCTTCTAGTGGTTTGATTCTAACAGAAGAAATACAGTATGCATTTGTCATGGATTGAGATAAATGATATAGCCCAGGACTGGCAAATTTTGACCAGCAGAAATTCTGCGCATGAATAGACTTTTGTTAATGTGTGACTGAAAAATGTAAATGTGTATGCTCAAATTCACATATAAGCGTACAACTACTAAGACAGCTAAAATATGGATTTCACTAAAAATATCAAATAAAATTTATACATGACAAAATCAAAAGGCAAAGTTCTAACATGCAAAACAAACATTATTTTAGCAGACAGTTTCAAATGGTTACTGAAACTACGAGGTCTATTAGAAAAGTATCCGACCTTATTATTTTTTTCAAAAACCATATGGATTTGAATCACGTGTGATTACATCAGACATGCTTGAACCCTCGTGGGCATGCGAGAGTTTTTTCACGCCTGTCGGTTACGTCATTCGCCTGTGGGCAGTCTTTGAGTGAGGAGTCGTCCACCTGCTCGTCGATTTTTTTCATTGTTTAGGAATGGCTCAGAGACTGTTGCTTGTTTGATAAAAAATTTTTCAAAACTGTAAGGCACAACTGAGTGGACACCATTCAATAAATTCAGCTGGTTTTCGGTAAAAATTTTAACGGCTGATGAGAGATTTTGGTGTGGTAGTGTCGCTTTAAGGACGGTCCACGGCGCCTGACAGCGATCTGCGCTTCGAGGCGGCAGCGTCTCGCCGTTTCAAGTTGAAAACTTCCACATTTCAGGCTCTGTTGACGCAGTAAGTCGTCAGAGAACAGAGAACTTTCAAAAGAGGTCAGCATGAGGAGTTTATTCGGACATTCCATTGTTAACGGTCATTTTGTAATGAAAGAACGTGCGGGCAGAGTCGCATGTCGGGCTGGACCCGACCGTGGGGGGTCGCGGCAGGAAAAACACCTCCGTTGGAAATCTTAACGGGCAAGTTGGAACATGCCCAAGCTGTTAAACAATTTCTCAGTTACTCACTTGTTGAAAGCCATTAAAAGCCGCCTGAATTCTACAAATGGTTTTCAACACGGAGGTGTTTTTCCTGTCGCTGCGCACACAGATTTGCCGAGTCGTCACGGAAACGACTCGGCGAATTTGCGCGTACGTCTTTCAATAAAAAAATGTCCTTAAACAGTGGAATGTCCGCATAAATTCCTCATGCCGGCCTCTTCTGAATCTTCTCTGTTCTCTCGTTCTCTCTAGTGTCCACTCGGATATTCCTCACAGGTCCAGAAAAAATTTTGATAAAGCAACGCGCGCCGTCTCGAGCAGCGTGTGAAACAAAGGAATTCAGCCGAGAGGGCGGGACCACATCTCACTCAAGGCCTGCCCACAGGGAAATGACGTCACCGACACGCGAGAAAAAACTCACGCATGCGCACGAGGGTTCAAGCATGATTGGTGTAATCGCATGTCATTCAAATCCATATAGTTAAAAAAAAATAAATAAAAGGGTCGGTTTATTATCTAAGAGACCTCGTATATGCATGAAAATGGGACGAAGTCACTAGCAAGTCATGAATCGGCAAGTCAAGTCTCAAGTCATAATGACCACCAATTGTTTGCAAGCTGACTTGAGACTTGCTGATTCATGACTTGACAGTGACTTCGTACCACCTCTGGCATAAAGGATATAGACGGTCCTACAGGATTGTATACACTGGCGTACGGGTTGAACTGATATAACATATGCATGTATAGTTTCAGTTTCAGTTTATTGCCATTTGCAGTAGAAAAACCACATTGGAATTAAAAATTGCGAGCAGATCTCAGTGCACATCAAACACAAGCCATTCATTCAACATGTATAGCATGATTAAAACCCCCCAAGCCCCCCAAGTTTCAGTTACAGATGTTATAGTAACCATTTTAAGCAAACTGTCTGCATTAATGCTGACCTGTTTGGATGTTTACAACTATACCTGTGTTTGATGATACTGCAGTTTCCAAGTTCCATGGTTCTACAAAGAAAATGATATATGTGATTATGTATATACATTTAATAATTTTGAATTTGTAATAAAAGATTGTTGAATTTGTAATAATGTTGTGTAACTTTTTTATACTTTGCCTTTTATATCTGCTTGTGTATAAGTGTGATGTGTATATACACACTTCTCAAATATATTATAGTTACAGGTGAACAAAAAGTAATGTCTCCTTGCTAGTACAGTGGCAACATTATCTTGCATAAAAATGTGCAGACAAAATAAAACACTGTTTTTTCATCCAAATTCCACTTTTTTTTTTTTCTATCAGATAATTTAGCGGTTAACTTGAGTAAAATGCCAGAACTGATTAATATGGTGTTTCTATATGCTGGCATGTCTATAGAAACCTATAGGTCCTTATGCCTGTAGAATGCTATCGGTCTCTATAGGCCAAGACCCCTGTAGGTCGCGTGTCTATAAGTGTTCTATAGAAACCTATAAGACCTCTATAGAAACCTATTGAACTTTTTCAGAATCTACACACAGTAGCTTTAATCTGAACAGCAGACCACCATCCGACACTTTAACACCGTGAGACAGAGCGTAAATGTAAACTCTTCTTTTCATTAACAGTTTGTCATTTGTGTTGGATGAATTTACTCTGCAGCACGTTTATTACTTAGTTTTTAAACTAGTCTTGCGACGTGTGTTGTCTTCTTGGACACAGACATTAAAGTGTAGGTGATACCAAAAAATGTGCACAAATAATCACTAAAAATAATGAAATGTTGATATTTTAAAAAATCACCTGCTGATTCAAGATCAAATCAATTGTAAACACAGCAGAGATCGAGCTGTTTTGTGATTTTTTTTTTTTTTTTAAGTCCAATCTGAAGGTGTTTCTAAAGCAGCTGGGGGGGGGGGGGGGGGGGGGGGGGGGGGGGGGGACCTCTTTTATGGTTGTTGAGCCTTATTTAGGTGACAAACTTTGGAGGAAAACCTTCAGGTCTGACAACAGTGACGATACTTTTAATTCTAGTAGAGCCATTGTGGGCGTTAAAAACTCAAATCTGTTTATTAGTAGGTGCAAATGTACCAGAGACATATTGGAATTTATCGGTTATCGGTTATCTGTAACTTCCGATACATTTTTTGGGTGGTTTATCGTTTATCTTTATCAAAGATAACTTTTCAGTTATTCTGATTATCTGTTATCAAAGTTAATTTTTTGGTTATCTGTGCCCACCACTGCGCATATAATAATGACTGGTGCGCATTGTGCTATTTTCAACTGCTCGAATGGATTTTATTGGCTTGAAAGGAGTCTGAAAACACACAAATGCAAGGCCCCGCCGAGTCCACCCAAAGACGGAATGAAGAAGAAATGTGGCTGTAAACCTCCGTTCATTCTCTACAATTTCCCCACAGAAAAGAAAGATCCAGACGGACGTAAAAGCTGGACTAAAACTGTAAGTTTCTTGCACACATCTATTTTGTTAATATCATGAAACCGTGCCGAATTAATGTGGTTAATGGTGCCATTTTCGTGTCTCGGCTTATGACTGTAATGTCGCGCCACTGGCTGTAAAATGACACAGACTACGTAGTTCTACATATGTTTAAAAAAGATCTAATGGAAAACATTCAAACATAAAATTTATTTAAGCTGCAGACCGATATACGGAGCCTGCCTGGGGACATGACGGTCATTTTTTTTTTGGCCCAGATTATTGCGTTCCTGCGCAATATAGCATTCCCTCGTAATAGTTTGAATAATTTCCTTTATAATTTACTAATTTCCTTTAGTAATCATTTCCTTTTTACTTTTTAAGTTAGAGCTGTAACAGAATTTTTTTTGACTGATAACATCCGCATTATAACTATTAGTCATATAATTTTATTACCGGTGGATGCGTGAAACTGTTTTTCAGCAACAAGTAATAGTTACTTGCCACCATTTTGTCTCTGGGGAACAAGCATGTTAATGTTTTTACCACAAATTTATGGTGAATTGACAGACTTTTTTGTCTCTTGGGCACCACTATATGTTGTAGTTGTTACTCATCAAGTTATGGTGAATTGACAGTATCCAATTTTTCTCTGGGGGGGACAACCATATGTTAAAGTTGTTAACATTTCTGTCAATCATATGTTCATTATTAATTTCTTTTTCCAATCTAACTTTTCTTTCCCAGAATCGACACTCCAGGAAATCCAGCAAGAGCCAGAGAACTTGTTTTTCATGGATCACAACTACACGCAGCAAGAGAATAAACCTGCATCTGGGTCCGAACATGATCCTGAGTGCACGCCCAAGTGTGAATCAGTGCGTGAGCCTAAACATGGGGTTGAGTCTGCCATGGACGATGCATGTCAAGCATGTGCTACGAAACAAATTGAAATTGATCAACTAGCTGCTAAGGTTAAAGTCTTGACAATTAAGTCTAAGCAAAAATACGACAGATGGGATAGTTTGATAAACACGGATTATAAATTACAGTGACACACTTGGCTGGAAACTTGTGATGTGTTCAATACAATGTTGGAATTTTTGACACCCAAGGCTAATCGTATGCATTATTGGGAGGGCCCGAAAGAGTTCTTGCAAGTAAGATTAGAAGATACACGAAAACCCCAACAAAATCAGGACCAAAAAGGAAATTGTCTGTTAAAGAAGAGTTTCTAATGGTGCTTATGAAGTTGAGGGTGGGTCTAAAAAATAAGTTGCTAGCTGCCATTTTTAACACAACGGAGTCCACTTGTTCTCGAGTGATACACACAAGGGTTAGGTTCCTGGCACATGACTTGAAGAATCTCGTATTCTGCCCTGAAAAAGAACACAAACAGATGATGCCAGCAGCCCTTGCACATGCATACCCCAACCTGCGCTGCATAATAGACTGCAGCGAAACCTTCCTGGAGAGACCACGTGACCTTAAACTCCAGTCTGCAATTTGGTCTGATTACAAGCACAGTAACACTTTGAAATACCTAGTAGCCATAGCCCCTAATGGGCACATTTCATTTATTTCACAGGCATGGGCCCGGAGAACTACAGATAGATTCATAGTTCAAAATTCTAAATTTCTGGACCTGATTGAACGTATGATATGGTCATGGCTGATCGTGGTTTTCCTACACAGGAAGACTTGCTATTCAGGAGGGCATCTCTTGTAATACCACCATCCAGTTCAGGAAAAGATCAGATGTGCAAAAAAATGTGGCAAAAACCAAAAAAATAGCCAACACATGCATACATGTTGAACGGGCCATCAATCGATTAAAGTGGTTTAAAATAGTCAGCAGAAAACTCCCCATCACTATGGCATATCTGTTTGATGACATACTGCTCATCTGTGCAGCTCTGTGTAACCTTCTCCCTCCTTTAGTTGTCTGAATGAAAACTCTCATTTCATAATGTGTTAAGCTAATTAATATTTTTTCAATTTTATAGTTCCATAGTCTTCTACAGGCTGTACTGGCCTCTGAAAAGGCATACAATGATTATTTGAAAGGGGACTATTATGGTTGATGATGTGTCTGAGCCAAATCTGACAGACTGTGGTCTGTTGCTGAGGAAGTTGTGAATCCAATGAATGAAGACTGGAGACAGATTGAGAGTTTGGAGCTTCTTAATCATTTGGGGCCGTTGTATTGTATTAAATGCCGAGCTAAAATCAATGAATAGTATGGATGCAAAGGTACCAGGTGACTCAAGATGTTGCAACAAGGGGTGGAGGAGGCATGCCACAGCATCCTTGGTTCCCCGCCTGGCCCTGTTAGCAAACTGGTATGGGTCCAGCAGTGGTCTGACAGCTGGGAGAATGGTGTGAAGAATAAGTTTTTCCAAGCATTTCATGATAATGGAGGTAAGAGCAACTGGCCTTACTCTGGATGGCATTACCCTGACCTCTAGTAATACTGTGAGAAATCTTGGAGTCATTTTTGATCAGGATATGTCATTCAATGTGCATATTAAACAAATATGTAGGACTGCTTTTTTGCATTTACTCAATATCTCTAAAATTAGAAAGGTCTTGTCTCAGAGTGATGCTGAAAAACTAATTCATGCATTTATTTCCTCTAGGCTGGACTATTGTAATTCATTATTATCAGGTTGTCCTAAAAGTTCCCTAAAAAGCCTTCAGTTAATTCAAAATGCTGCAGCTAGAGTACTGACGGGGACTAGAAGGAGAGAGCATATCTCACCCATATTGGCCTCTCTTCATTGGCTTCCTGTTAATTCTAGAATAGAATTTAAAATTCTTCTTCTTACTTCTAAGGTTTTGAATAATCAGGTCCCATCTTATCTTAGGGACCTCGTAGTACCATATCACCCCAATAGAGCGCTTCGCTCTCAGACTGCAGGCTTACTTGTAGTTCCTAGGGTTTGTAAGAGTAGAATGGGAGGCAGAGCCTTCAGCTTTCAGGCTCCTCTCCTGTGGAACCAGCTCCCAATTCAGATCAGGGAGACAGACACCCTCTCTACTTTTAGATTAGGCTTAAAACTTTCCTTTTTGCTAAAGCTTATAGTTAGGGCTGGATCAGGTGACCCTGAACCATCCCTTAGTTATGCTGCTATAGACGTAGACTGCTGGGGGGTTCCCATGATGCACTGTTTCTTTCTCTTTTTGCTCTGTATGCACCACTCTGCATTTAATCATTAGTGATCGATCTCTGCTCCCCTCCACAGCATGTCTTTTTCCTGGTTCTCTCCCTCAGCCCCAACCAGTCCCAGCAGAAGACTGCCCCTCCCTGAGCCTGGTTCTGCTGGAGGTTTCTTCCTGTTAAAAGGGAGTTTTTCCTTCCCACTGTAGCCAAGTGCTTGCTCACAGGGGGTCGTTTTGACCGTTGGGGTTTTTACGTAATTATTGTATGGCCTTGCCTTACAATATAAAGCGCCTTGGGGCAACTGTTTGTTGTGATTTGGCGCTATATAAATAAAATTGATTGATTGATTAATGATTTGGCTCGGATGGACGTGGCTTTTTGGGAACCGGGATGATTGTGGAGGTTTTCCAGACTGTGGGAATGTATGCTGATCTGAGGGAGTCCCAGAAGATGGAGTACAGAACTGGGGACAACTCCATAGCACATAATTTCAGCACCCTGGCCGGGATACCATCTGGTCCTGATGCCTTCGCCACCTTACATCTACTTAACTGCAAACGTACATCATCCTCCGTAAATGGCGGGTGGGATGGAATGTCCAGGGGCAGGGCACCAAGAAGTACCTCACAGAGGGCAGAGTTATCAGTACTATCAAAACGTGTATAGAATGTATTGAGGGTATCAGCAGAAATGGTAAGGTCAGGTATTGTATTGTGACCAGATGTTTGACCAGTGAGGACCTTGATTTTCTTGTAGGCCTGCCTAGTGTCCATGCTGCTGAACTCTTGTTCAATCTTGTCCTTGTATCTGAGTTTAGCGTTAGTTATGTCATTTTTTATCTGTCTGTTCAGTGTATTAACTGTGTTCCAATCCCCACACTGGAAGGCTTTGAATCTGTCTCTCATACTGCTCTTAATGTGAGATGTAATCCAAGGATTATAATTTGGATATTTCTTAAATGTTCTTATTGGTATAGTGGATGATATACAGAATTTAATGTAATCTGTGATTACTGAAACTCTGTGCTCCAAATCTCCTTCAAAAATCTCCCAGTCCGTGCACGCAATGGAGCCCTGCAGCTGTGCAATTGCATCCTCCGACCAAATGGGGGCGCTATAGGTGGAAGGCTTAGCCCGTTTTAGTACTGTCCTGTAATGCAGATTTTGAGGTGATTCTGTCGCTTTAAGGACTTTTCACGGTGCGAGACGTCGCGCAGCGCTCTCAGGCAGCGTCATCAGCCTGTTTCAAGCTTAAAACCTCCACATTTCAGGCTCTATTGATCCAGGACGTCGTGAGAGAACAGAGAAGTTTCAGAAGAAGTCGGTTTCAGCATTTTATCCGGATATTCCACTGTTAAAGGACATTTTTTTAATGAAAGACGTGCGGACGGGTCCGCGTGTCGGGACGCAGCCGACGCGGCGGCACAGGAAAAACACCTCCGTGTTGATAACCATTTGTAAAATCCAGTTGGCTTTTGATGGCTTTCAGTGGAGTGAGTATATGAGAAATTGTTTATCAGCTGGACATGTTCCAACGTGTCCTCAAGGCTTCCAGCAGAGGTGTTTTTCCTGTGGCGGAGCGTCGCGGCGGCTGCGAGCCGACGCTGCAATCCGCCCGCACGTCTTTCATTAAAAAAATCTCCTTTAACAGTGGAATATCCGGATAAAATGCTGAAACCGACTTCTTCTGAAACTTCTCTGTTCTCTCACGACGTCCTGGATCAATAGAGCCTGAAATGGAGGTTTTAAGCTTGAAACAGGCTGATGACGCTGCCTGAGAGCGCTGCGCGATGTCTCGCACCGTGAAAAGTCCTTAAAGCGACAGTATCACCTCAAAATCTCTCATCAGCTGTTAAAATTTTCACTGAAGACCAGCTTAATTTTTCGAACCGTGTCCACTTCGATGTGTCTCACAGGTTTAGAAAAAATTTTGATCAAACAAAGCGCCAGTCTCTCAGCAACTTCTCAGACAAAGGAATTCCGACGAGGGGCTGGACGACTCCTCCACAAGGAGTGCTCACAGGCGAATGACGTCACCGACAGGCGTGGAAAAACTCACGCATGCGCACGAGGGTTCAAGCATGTCTGACGTAAAAACATATGAATGAAATCCATATAGTTTTTGAAAAAAATAAAAAGGACCTATACTTTACGGACAGACCTCGTATATACTCAACAAAAATATAAACGCAACACTTTTGGTTTTGCTCCCATTTTGTATGAGATTAACTCAACGATCTAAAACTTTTTCCACATACACAATATCACCATTTCCCTCAAATACTGTGCACAAACCAGTCTAAATCTGTGATAGTGAGCACTTCTCCTTTGTTGAGATAATCCATCCCACCTCACAGGTGTGCCATACCAAGATGCTGATTAGACACCATGATTAGTGCACAGGTGTGCCTTAGACTGCCCACAATAAAAGGCCACTCTGAAAGGTGCAGTTTTGTTTTATTGGGGGGGGGATACCAGTCAGTATCTGGTGTGACCACCATTTGCCTCATGCAGTGCAACACATCTCCTTCGCATCATCCGTGAAGAGAACACCTCTCCAACGTGCCAAACGGCAGCGAATGTGAGCATTTGCCCACTCAAATCGGTTACGGAACTGGAGTCAGGTCGAGACCCCGATGAGGACGACGAGCATGCAGATGAGCTTCCCTGAGACGGTTTCTGACAGTTTGTGCAGAAATTCTTTGGTTATGCAAACCGATTGTTTCAGCAGCTGTCCGAGTGGCTGGTCTCAGATGATCGTGGATGTGAACATGCTGGATGTGGAGGTCCTGGGCTGGTGTAGTTACACGTGGTCTGCGGTTGTGAGGCTGGTTGGATGTACTGCCAAATTCTCTGAAACGCCTTTGGAGACGGCTTATGGTAGAGAAATGAACATTCAATACATGAGCAACAGTTCTGGTTGACATTCCTGCTGTCAGCATGCCAATTGCACGCTCCGTCAAATCTTGCGACATCTGTGGAATTGTGCTGTGTGATAAAACTGCACCTTTCAGAGTGGCCTTTTATTGTGGGCAGTCTAAGGCACACCTGTGCACTAATCATGGTGTCTAATCAGCATCTTGATATGGCACACCTGTGAGGTGGGATGGATTATCTCAGCAAAGGAGAAGTGCTCACTATCACAGATTTAGACTGGTTTGTGAACAATATTTGAGAGAAATGGTGATATTGTACATGTGGAAAAAGTTTTAGATCTTTGAGTTCATCTCATACAAAATGGGAGCAAAACCAAGTGTTGCGTTTATATTTTTGTTGAGTGTATATATATATATATAGTAACTTTTTAAATTAAAATTTTAATTTACAGGTATTCAGTCCACGCAATAGGGAACCATAACAATGTAACGTTTATTTATGGAATAATTTTTTACTGAATCATGCTCACACAGGCGCACCAGAAATATAGCATTTATTTATGGAATAAAACGCGATCGGCTCACACCGGGGAACCATTAATATGTAACAATATATAGTGAATGAGTAGTTAAACTCCCAAATTGAATTAGATTGGACTAGGCCCAATGTAACGGGTCACCAAAATAATTAATTTAGGGTTTAATACTTATTTAATTAATACTCAGAGCACCACCTATTATTCTTTTTTATAGCATAGGTACTATAATTTAAACATTAATTTATCAGTCTCAAATGAATTAATCTGTCTCGATTTAATTTAATCAATCTCTGATCTGAAGTCTGAATTCTCACGATACAGTTGACCAAGAGTTTCCTTCTGTACACAAAATAAGCCAGAGCAGAACTATTTACAATTTATTTACAATTTCTACAAGAAATGAACATTTTACTGGCATTTTCGCGACAGTGATAGAAATTAAGTTCATTCATGGGAACAATTTTCTTGCTCACTCATGAGACGTTGGAAGAAAGGGAGATAAAGCTTGAAACTTTAAGTAAATAAATCTGATTGGAATTTAGTAATTAATTTTGAAGCCAATTATTAAGAAAAATATTAAACCAGCCTGAAAATGTTTAAAAAGTTGGAGCCACCTGTATCCATAGACAACAAACCCTTTTTGTGGAACCGTCGACTGGGTCACTTTGCTGCTGTTGAAGAGTTGTTTGGACAGTCCGATCCGTCTGTCGAGGATGTCCATGCTCAGGACAGCGTGAGCTCACTTGGGTCGGAGGGGTTAACTCAAAGGTGTCCCCGAATGATCCCAAGGCTTGAGTTGGCTGGCTTTGCCGATGGTTAACTGCTGGTTTGAAATCAACTCCACTGTCAGCTTGCAGGAACCCAGGGGTAGAAGGTGTTTGTTGAAAATAGTGTGTGGTAGCTTTAAAAAAAATTGTTGGAGCCAAATTAAAGTCTTTGTGAATTTAGAAAAAAGTAAAACTTTAAGAGCGTTGAAAATTATGAAAAGGAGAATTTGCTCTTAATTTGAAAAGCTCAGCTCGGAAGTTCTGTTAAAAATTCAAAAGACTTGACGCACCTTAAAGCGCCAGGTTAAACTTTAAGTTTGTCAAAGAATGAATGAATGAATGCCACGTGGTAGCTTAGCTTAGCTTAGCAATGGGGCCTGGGCCCAAAAATAAAAATTAAGCATTTACAAAGAAGAAAGCAAAAGAAGAAGGCAGCAGAAGAAGGGGAGAAGGGAGGCTCTGTCCTAACTTCTTAAAGGGGGACTGACATCACCAAACTCCGCCCATTTAGGGTGTGTAACTTTACAGAAAACTTCATGTCCTCAGAGCAGACTCAAATGATTCAACAATTTAAACACATTAATTAATTTGAAATACAATTATTCTAAGACACTCAAATGGATGCACATCATTCATCATCACTTAAACACATCCTCTGGGTTAAAACAAAATACTTCATCAACATTTGACGATGGAGGCAGAATCACACTTAAACATTAGTGGCAAGAACACATATAAATAAATGGAATGACTACATGCAAAGTATTTTGTTTGAATAATCAATGCAAACAAACCTTATAAGTCTTTAGATATAAATGAAAGAAATACTGAACTATTTTTTTTAATTTCAAACCAAAGGTCTTTTCCTTTGCTTGGCCCCACCTTGTCGTAGGGGAGGTTTTGCAGTCTTGAGAGGTTCCTGCCTTAGTTTGATCATAAAGTTTGGCTTCTCCTGGCCTGGAGAAGCTCAGATTCTGAAGTGAAGCCATTATAATGTCATGTAATTCATAATGACCTAAATTTAAACTATAAAAGGCGAGGGCTTCCCTTTGAAGAACTTTGAATTACAGCTTGTTTTTCCCTCTGCAAAGCAGTGTTGGACTATTGCGGGAATGTCTCCAGATTTAGCTGAGGATCTCCAGATGACTTAGGAATTTCTCAACTGAGAGTGGAAAGCACAGTCTGTCTCCAACCTAAAACTCAGGTTATTATTGAGACAGTCTTAATGTACTTTAAGTAATGTTTAATGTACAACACAGTGAGGAAAATAAGTATTTGAACACCCTGCGGTTTTGCAAGTTCTTCCACTTAGAAATCATGGAGGGGTCTGAAATTTTCATCTTAGGTGCATGTCCACTGTGAGAGACATAATCTTAAAAAAAAATAATAAAATAAAATAAAATTATTTGTATGTTACTGCTGCAAATAAGTATTTGAACACCTACCAACCAGCAAGAATTCTGGCTCACACAGACCTGTTAATTTTTCTTTAAGAAGCCCTCTTATTCTGCACTCTTTACCTGTATTAATTGCACCTGTTTAAACTTGTTACCTGTATAAAAGACACCTGTTCACATAATCAATCACACTCCAACCTGTCCACCATAGCCAAGACCAAAGAGCTGTCTAAGGACACCAGGGACAAAACTGTAAACCTCCACAAGGCTGGGATGGACTACAGGACAACAGGCAAGCAGTTTGGTAGAAGACGACAACAACTGTTATGATTATTTATTAGAAAGTGGAAGACACACAAGATGACTGTAAATCTCTCTTGGTCTGGGATTCCATGCAAGATCTCACTTTGTGGGGTAAGGATGATTCTGAGAAAGCTCAGAACTACACAGGAGGACCTGGTCAATGACCTGAAGAGAGCTGGGACCACAGTCACAAAGATTACATTAGTAACACATGATGCTGTCATGGTTTAAAATCCTGCAGGGCAGCAAGGTCCCCCTGCTCAAGCCAGCACATGTCCAGGCCCCTTTGAAGTTCACCAGTAACCATCTGGATGATCCAGAGGAGGCATGGGAGAAGGTCATATGGTCAGATGAGACCAAAATAGAGCTTTTTGGAATCAATTCCACTTACCATGTTTAGAGGATGAGAACAACCCCAAGAAAACCATCCCAACCGTGAAGCATGGGGGTGGAAACATCATACTCTGGGGGTGCTCTTCTTCAAAGGGGACAGGACGACTACATATTGAAGGGAGGATCGATGGGGTCATGTATTGCGAGATTTTGGCAAACAACCTCCTTCCCTCAGTAAGAGCATTGAACATGGGTCATGGCTGGGTCTTCCAGCATGACAATGACCCCAAACACACAACCAGGGCAACTAAGGAGGGGCTCCGTAAGAAGCATTTCAAGATCCTGGAATGGCCTAGCCGTTCTCCAGAGCTGAACTCAATAGAAAATCTTTGGAGGGAGCTGAAACTCCAAACCTGAAAGATTTGGAAAAGATCTGTATGGAGGAGTGGACCAAAATCCCTGCTGCAGTGTGTGAAAACCTGGTGAAAAACTACAGGAAAGGTTTGACCTCTGTAATTGCAAACAAAGGCTACTGTACCAAATATTAACTGATTTTCACAGGTGTTCAAATACTTATTTGCAGCAGTAACGTACAAATAATTTATTAAAAAAAAATCATAAATTGTGATTTCCGGATTTTTTTTTAGATTATGTCTCTTACAGTGGACATGCACCTAAGATGAAAATTTCAGACCCCTCCATGATTTCTAAGTGGGAGAACTTGCAAAATCACAGGGTGTTCAAATACTTATTTTCCTAACTGTATATATATAGCACACAATTTAATGTAAATATGCCAGATTTAGCATAATAAGTAAGCACTGAAAGCCGAGATAGGCATGTCCCAACTTGTCCTCTAACAGTCTGAAACGGAGGTGTTCCTTTGTCTCGCTTCATCAGCGAATCGGTCGTGACGCGCGAAGCCTCCGCGCGGCTTTCCATGACAAAATCTCTTGTTAAAAGTGAAATCTGCCGGAAAATGGCTGATGTCCAGCTCTTGTGATAACCAGAGAAATTGCACACAACGGTCCCAGCTCCACACAGCCATCCGTTTAGAAATGATGTGGTGGTTTCTGCCTCTCGATGGCGGCTCAGAGCGCGGCGCGCTGTGCGCCATTGTGGGCCATCCTTAAAGCTGTAGTAACACTCCTTATTCTCTGTGAAGCCCGTAAAATTTTCACCGAAAGCCAGATAAATTTTTCGAATGGTTTTCAGCTGCCTGTCTTTAACAGTTTCTGAAAAAATTCTGATGGAAAAAAAGCCCAAATCATTCCGCCATTTCCTTGCAATGAAACAACGACGAGAGGGGTGGACCAGTGCTCACTCAAAGCCTGCCCACAGGCGAATGACGCAACCAACAGGCGTGGAAAAACTCACGCATGTGCACGAAGGTTCAAGCTTGGCTGACGTAAAAACATATGAATCAAATCCATATAGTTTTTGAAAAAAATTAAAAGGTCCGTTACTTTTCTAACAGACCTCGTATATGTGTGTGTGTGTGTGTGTGTGTGTGTATATATATATATATATATATATATATATATATATATATATATATATATATATATATATATATATATATATATATATATATATACACACACACATATATATATATACACACACACACATATACGAGGTCCGTTACTTTTCTAACAGACCTCGTATATGTGTGTGTGTGTATATATATATATATATATATATATATATATATATATATATATACTTGCAATTGTTGTTTAATATGATATGAAAATTCAGTAAGGTATATCTTATATATTATATTCCAATTGTAAGGTGGAACTATGCTAGTATATAAAGGTATATCTAAATATCTCAAAAGGAAGAGTAAAGTAGGAGAGTAGAAAAGGGTAGAGCAGAGCCACTTAGGTGCCTGGTCTTGAGAACCAGGGATAGTGAATGGCTTTATATCTACTTGTAATAAAATGCTACTAAAAATCATATATATATGTTGTCATTAAAAGACTAGCAGTAATATGACAGTGGAAAAAGCAGCAAGGTAAATGACCACAATGGCAAGGCATACTTCAGATTTATATTTTAATACATAAGGAGTTTTTATCCGAGCTTTTAATCAGCTTGAATACAACTTACAAGGCTTCATTCATAAAAATCCATTGAGAATTATGACGATGGGAAAAAACAGTAAATTCCCCAAATTTCCACACTTTACATAAAACATTTTTTGTACCCAGGCATGTATGGGTTCATTAGAAAGAGCAATTAAATGGCTTTAAAACAAGCCTACTTTTATTCAAATCTGTTAACAAATAGCGAGAATAGAGAGAAAAGCAGCACAGTTTGTCATAATTTCCCCACATTTCTGCATTTTACATAAAGTTTTTTTTTTACTCACACATGCATAGGTTCATTGGAAAGTGCTTTCAAAGGGCTTTAAAACAAGCCTATATTTATTAAAATCCGTTAAGAAATAAGTGGTCAGTTTATTATTGATGATCGGCACATCTCCACCCTTAGTAATGGCGCCTTCCCGTCCTGAGCGACGCTAATAGATTGAGGTGCGCACGTCCATTCCAGGTCTATATTTACATGGGCAGAAACCACTGATCTGTACAAAACAAATGTGTCACAGGACTGCTCATTTATGAGCAGTTTTCTGAAGAAAAATCCTGGGAAATGTTTTTTGTTGTTGTTTACCTCAGAATTTCTGATTACTGTTAAAAAAAAGTTTAGAACACTTGTAATTAAAATAGCTAAATAAATCAATAAATGGTTCTTTAGAAACCTTTCTAAATTAAAACCACCTGTTATTTCAGATTAGATAATTTCGTGTTTAACATAAGGAACCTCGGACATTTATTTTTAGACAAAATAACATGGAAATTTGTACATCTTTTAAGTCTGGTAGATTATTTATATCTCATTTCAACCAGAAAAACAGACACTGTAAATAAATACAAATGGTTATTGTAAATGCAACAGGAAATAATTTAACAATGACTGCAGTGATTGTAAAGTAGGATTTCTGACATAAACCTCATGATGAATTTTTTTAATGTTAATTTCAATTTGTAATTTCCCCAAGATATGTAATTGCCTTTAATGTTGTTATCAGGACAGAGTCATTTCTAAAATATGAATCTCAGCACCATAAGTGGAGAACTTCTACTTGTGCAAATGTCTTTTGACTTTGATTCGTTGACATTTTTAATGATCCGTTCATTTATTGTTAAAATATAAAACGAAACAGCTTTTTAAAAAATAATAGAGTTTTGCCCGTAATCTACAGATGTCTCTTGAGCTTGAGTCCTGTTGGCTGTTGGATAATGAAGTTTTAAAAATGACTGGAATTGGTAAGTGGCATACTCTCTGGTATTAGTTGCATGGTTGTCTTCATACTGTACTTTTGTGCCACTGATTTGGCCTACAGTGTTTTTGTCATGGGTTGAAAAGGTTTCTGCAAAGTAAAGCATCTGTTGTGTGGGCCGCTGAAGAGGAGGTACTGCTGGCCCACCACCAACAGAGGGCGCCCTGCCTGGAGTGCGGGCTCCAGGCACCAGAGGGCGCTGCCGCATCATGGGAGTAGCCTGGGTGACAGCTGTCACCCATCACCAGACACAGCTGTTCTACTCAGCACCGAGGTATATCAGGAGGACGGCGTCTCCACCTCAGTGCCGAGATATCGCCTTGAGATAGAGGTAAACTACTCTGCAGCATATTCTGTATATTTGATAATACGTGTTAAACCTTTCAGGACAGCTGACTACCGAAAGCCAATTGCTTGGATAAGTACTCACCTTCCTGTTTTAACGTGACGAGAGGTGGAGGCGGCTTCTTCCCTCTCCGTGTTACTGGGTGCAGCCGCATCCACACCTGTGTGTTTGTTGCTCTCTCTTGCCAGCAGTACCGGATCCGACGAGCGGAGGCAGTGGCCACCTGGGACTTCGGGACTTGGCGGTTCCAGTATTTCCAGGGTTCGGTGGCAGAGGAGATCTGGGTGGTTCCAGTTCGACTCGGACGGACGTCTCCTACCTTCGAGCCTGCCCACACGACACCAGCAGAATTCGGCTTAATCCCAAATTGTTGATTGTTGTATTGGTTGTGCTCGTTTCACAACAGTAAAACTTGTTATTTACCTTCTCCATTGTCCGTTCATTTGCGCCCCCTGTTGTGGGTCCGTGTTCCTACACTTTCACAACAGGATATCTCGGCCAGCGTCATGGATCCCGAGGGGCGTCAACCGGCTGTTGAACGGCCAATGGAAGACCAAGGCGCGGCGGAGGCTTCGGGAGGGGTAATCGGTGAGTTGCAGCGGATCCTCACCGCTTTCACCTCTCGGATCGACTTAATGACCGAGCAGCACGTTCTCCTAAACCGCAGGGTGGAGGCTCTCGCCGCACAAGTGGAGGCACGCCCTTCGGGCGCAGCTGCGGCTCTCCCTCCCGAGGACCCTGCGTGCGAAAGTAACGTTCCACTGGTCGTTCAACGGTCCCTCCCTCCGTCCCCAGAAGCATACATAAGCCCTCCAGAACCGTACGGAGGCTGTGTGGAGACGTGCGCGGACTTTCTTATGCAGTGTTCGCTCGTCTTCGCTCAGCGTCCCGTGATGTACGCGACTGATGCTAGCAAAGTAGCTTATGTGATAAATCTGCTTTGCGGGGAGGCACGCGCTTGGGCTACAGCGCTCTGGGAGCAGAACTCACGGCTCCTTCATACGTACGCTGGGTTTGTACGGGAGCTCAGAACGGTGTTCGATCATCCCAACAGAGGAGAGTCCGCTTCAACCGCGCTACTGTCCATACGACAGGGACGTCGGAGCGCAGCTGCCTATGCAGTCGCCTTCCGCATCGCGGCGGCGAGATCCGGCTGGAATAGCACTGCCCTCCGCGCTGCCTTTGTAAACGGACTGTCTCTGGTCCTAAAAGAGCACCTGGTGGCTAAGGACGAACCGCGGGATTTAGATGGGCTCATCGATCTAGTCATACGACTCGACAACCGGTTAGAAGAACGCCGTCGGGAACGAGGCGAAGGGCGTGGCCAGGCACGCGTCGTCCCTCTCCCTTCCGGGTCCGATCGAGCTCCGCCCTCCCCACGCTCCTCTGTTCCTGCGTTCCGTGGGGTCACAGCTCCCCCTACTGACGAAGCTAGGGACACGAGTAGGGCAACATTTAGGGCACCAGATGCACAGAGGAGATGGACCCACGGAGCGTGTCTTGGTTGTAGTTCAATGGAGCACCATGTGAGAGACTGCCCTGAGCGGTCAAACGCCAAACGCCCGCCCCTAGAGACTGGGCCAGGGGTGGGCCAAAACATTCACGTGGGACACACCCACATTGCTACACGACTCCCAGTCACGATCCTTTATGAGGATTCAACCCTGAAGGCCCCAGCACTGGTAGACACGGGCTCTGAGGGGAATCTGCTTGACAGTAGATGGGCCAGGGAGATAGGGCTCCCTCTGGTGGCTCTTACCTCGCCTGTGCAGGTTCAGGCGCTAGATGGCTCCCTACTCCCACCAATCACACATAAGACACCTCCAGTAACTCTGGTGGTGTCAGGTAACCACCGAGAGGTGATCGAGTTCTTCGTGACTCAGGCCACCTCCCGTGTGGTTTTAGGGTTTCCATGGATGCTAAAGCACAATCCCCGGATTGATTGGCCGTCCGGGGTAGTGGTTCAGTGGAGCGAAACCTGCCATCGGGAGTGTCTAGGTTCCTCGGTTCCTCCCGGCTCCCAAGCTAAGGAGGAGGTCCGAGTCCCGCCCAATCTGAAGGCGGTGCCAGCGGAGTACCATGACCTCGCTGATATGTTCAGCAAGGATCTGGCTCTTACGCTTCCTCCTCACCGCCCGTACGATTGTGCCATTGATTTGGTTCCAGGCAGTGAGTTTCCGTCCAGTAGGCTGTACAACCTCTCATGGCCGGAGCGTGAATCAATGGAGACCTACATCCGGGACTCATTAGCTGCCGGGTTGATCCGGAATTCCACCTCTCCGATGGGTGCTGGTTTCTTTTTTGTGGGTAAAAAGGATGGCGGGCTTCGTCCATGCATTGACTATAGGGGGTTGAACGAAATCACGGTTCGCAATCGATACCCGTTGCCCCTGTTGGATTCGGTGTTCACCCCCTTGCATGGAGCCAATATCTTCACCAAACTTGATCTTAGGAATGCGTATCATTTGGTTCGGATCCGGAAGGGAGACGAATGGAAGACGGCATTTAACACCCCGTTGGGCCATTTTGAGTACCTGGTCATGCCGTTCGGTCTCACTAACGCTCCCGCGACCTTCCAAGCGTTGGCAAACGATGTCCTGCGGGACTTCCTGCACCGGTTCGTCTTCGTGTATCTGGACGATATACTCATCTTTTCCCCGGATCCTGAGACTCATGTCCGGCATGTCCGTCAGGTCCTGCAGCGGTTGTTGGAGAACCGCCTGTTTGTGAAGGGCGAGAAGTGTGAGTTCCACCGCACTTCTTTGTCCTTCCTGGGGTTTATCATCTCCTCTAACTCCGTCGCCCCGGACCCGGCCAAGGTTGCGGCGGTGAGAGACTGGCCCCAACCTACAAGCCGTAGGAAGCTGCAACAGTTCCTCGGTTTTGCTAATTTTTATAGGAGGTTCATTAAGGGCTACAGTCAGGTAGTTAGCCCCCTGACAGCCCTGACCTCTCCAAAAGTTCCCTTCACCTGGTCGGACCGGTGCGAGGCCGCGTTCAAGGAGTTGAAACGGCGCTTCTCGTCTGCACCAGTTCTGGTGCAGCCCGATCCTAGCCGCCAGTTAGTGGTTGAAGTGGATGCCTCGGACTCAGGGATAGGAGCGGTGCTCTCCCAGAGCGGGAAGACTGATAAGGTCCTTCACCCGTGTGCCTATTTTTCTCGCAGGTTGACCCCCGCTGAACGGAATTATGACGTCGGCAATCGGGAACTCCTTGCTGTGAAAGAGGCCCTCGAAGAGTGGAGACATCTGTTGGAGGGAACAGCCGTGCCGTTCACGGTTTTCACTGACCATCGGAACCTGGAGTACATCAGAGCCGCCAAGCGTCTGAACCCCAGGCAAGCCCGCTGGTCACTGTTCTTTGGCCGTTTTGACTTCCGGATCACCTACCGTCCCGGGACCAAGAATCAGAGATCGGATGCATTGTCCCGGGTGCACGAAGATGAGGTCAAAACGGAACCGTCGGATCCCCCGGATCCCATCATCCCGGAGTCCGCTATCGTGGCCGCCCTCACCTGGGACGTGGAGAAGACCGTCCGGGAGGCCCTGACCCGTGTCCCGGACCCCGGAAACGGACCAAAAAACAGACTATACGTCCCACCAGAGGCTAGGGCTGCAGTCCTGGACTTCTGTCATGGTTCTAAGCTCTCCTGTCACCCAGGGGTGCGAAGGACCGTGGCAGTCGTCCGGCAATGCTTCTGGTGGGCATCCCTGGAGACCGACGTCCGGGACTACGTCCAGGCCTGTACCACCTGCGCCAGGGGCAAGGCCGACCATAGGAAGACCTCAGGGCAGCTACAGCCATTGCCCATGCCTCATCGCCCCTGGTCCCACATCGGCCTGGACTTCGTCACGGGTCTCCCGCCGTCCCAGGGAAACACCGTCGTCTTCACAATAGTGGACCGTTTCTCCAAGGCGGCCCACTTCGTGGCCCTCCCGAAGCTCCCTACGGCCCAGGAGACAGCGGACCTCCTGGTCCACCACGTCGTCCGTCTGCATGGCATACCATCAGACATCGTCTCCGATCGCGGTCCCCAGTTCACCTCACATGTCTGGAGGAGCTTCTGCCGGGAACTGGGGGCCACGGTCAGCCTCTCGTCTGGGTACCACCCCCAGACCAACGGGCAGGCAGAGCGGGCGAATCAAGAACTGGAGCAGACACTTCGCTGTGTGACAGCCGCGCACCCGACGGCCTGGAGTACCCACCTGGCCTGGATCGAGTACGCCCACAACAGCCAAGTGTCATCAGCCACCGGCCTCTCCCCGTTTGAGGTGTGCTTGGGGTATCAGCCCCCCTTGTTTCCGGTGGTTGAGGGAGAGGTCGGTGTGCCCTCGGTCCAGGCCCACCTACGGAAGTGCCGTCGGGTGTGGCGGGCCGCCCGCTCTGCCTTGTTGCAGGCCCGGACGAGGGCGAAGAGACATGCAGACCGGCGGCGAGCCCCGGCCCCCGAGTACCGTCCTGGGCAGGAGGTCTGGTTGTCCACGAAGGACATTCCCCTACAGGTTGATTCTCCAAAACTGCAAGAACGGTACATCGGACCTTATAAGATCCTCAAGGTCATCAACCCCGCCGCAGTGAGGCTCCAGCTTCCGGCCTCACTGCGGATCCATCCAGTCTTCCACGTTTCCCGGATCAAGCCTCTTCACACCTCACCCCTCTGCACCCCGGGTCCGGCGCCGCCTCCTGCCCGGATCATCGACGGAGCACCGGCTTGGACTGTCCGCCGGCTCCTTGACGTCCGTCGGATGGGCCGGGGTTTTCAGTATCTGGTGGACTGGGAGGGGTACGGCCCCGAGGAGCGCTCCTGGGTGAAGAAGGGCTTCATCCTGGACCCGGCCCTCCTGGCCGACTTCTACCGACGCCATCCGGACAAGCCCGGTCGTGCGCCAGGAGGCGCCCGTTGAGGGGGGGGTCCTGTTGTGTGGGCCGCTGAAGAGGTGGTACTGCTGGCCCACCACCAACAGAGGGCGCCCTGCCTGGAGTGCGGGCTCCAGGCACCAGAGGGCGCTGCCGCATCATGGGAGTAGCCTGGGTGACAGCTGTCACCCATCACCAGACACAGCTGTTCTACTCAGCACCGAGGTATATCAGGAGGACGGCGTCTCCACCTCAGTGCCGAGATATCGCCTTGAGATAGAGGTAAACTACTCTGCAGCATATTCTGTATATTTGATAATACGTGTTAAACCTTTCAGGACAGCTGACTACCGAAAGCCAATTGCTTGGATAAGTACTCACCTTCCTGTTTTAACGTGACGAGAGGTGGAGGCGGCTTCTTCCCTCTCCGTGTTACTGGGTGCAGCCGCATCCACACCTGTGTGTTTGTTGCTCTCTCTTGCCAGCAGTACCGGATCCGACGAGCGGAGGCAGTGGCCACCTGGGACTTCGGGACTTGGCGGTTCCAGTATTTCCAGGGTTCGGTGGCAGAGGAGATCTGGGTGGTTCCGGTTCGACTCGGACGGACGTCTCCTACCTTCGAGCCTGCCCACACGACACCAGCAGAATTCGGCTTAATCCCAAATTGTTGATTGTTGTATTGGTTGTGCTCGTTTCACAACAGTAAAACTTGTTATTTACCTTCTCCATTGTCCGTTCATTTGCGCCCCCTGTTGTGGGTCCGTGTTCCTACACTTTCACAACAGGATCTACCATATTTTCATTGTTGTATGTGAATTTTCTGGGAGCTAGCGTCTGTCCTTCAGCCTAGCTGCTGTTTTAATGGAACTTAACGTATACTAATACTAGCTTGTTTATACTGGGTAGGTTTCCTTATGGACCACAAAGCCTACAGGTTCCACTCCCCCATCTGGACCTGATGATGGACTGTCAACTTCAACAGAGATTGTGGTATATAGGAGGTGTGAGGCTCTGCAGCCGGTGCATGCTCATGTAGACCGGTGTGTTCTGTTTTGTTTATGCGTCTAAACTGTACACAAACAACGTGGGGGCATGCGGATAATATGAAGGGTGAATCTTGCAGCTGCTGAATTTGGCAGTACAGGCTCATATCCCGTACTAAATAGAGGGAGGAAAAGTGAACTCTTGCAATATATTTAGTTGGGAGGTAATAATCTGCTCCTTATTATTGTTAAAAGAACTTTTCTTTTTTAATAACAAGGAGTCACAGTCACTTTTTTTTGAGTGACTGTGACTTAAAGTTGTCTTATTTACTGTTAAACAATACACAGTAGCTTGCATATGATACTTTTGGCTGGATTTAAACATTGTTTATTCCTGGTTTATGACCTGATTAAATTTCTTTGTTAAATTAGGTTTTCAGATGCCAAAAAAATAAATGTATTTGATCTTTGTATTTTTTTAATCACTCTTTTAGATTTACTGTTGTATACTGTATTTTGCAATTGGTGCAAATTACTTACTCACATTCTGACACATTTCTCACATTTATAGTGGCAAATATAGAATATAAATGATCAGCTGGAAAGTATTTGTTGTTATGGTGTTAAAAATGTTAATAACCGGAGGCGCATACGCACGGGGTTGATGACGGGCAAAAAACACAGTCTACCCACTTCAAAAATGTAGACTACACCACTGATGTACAGGTACAGTCAGTTTTATTATACAATGCTGAATTAAAGTGCTTTGTCACGATAGTAAAGTGCTAGATACAACTGCAGTATCTCTTTAAAGTGCTGGTGTGCATAAGCTTACCTATGTGTTGTTGTGCACATGTATATGAAAGTATATTGTTTTTGCATGTCTTTAACTTGTAATGATTACAGGTTTGGTTATCTTTCAGCCATGTTTTAAGCTGTGGCTTGAATAAAGCAAATGTGGGGCTGAACCTGATTGTTGTTGGCAGAGTATTCCATGTGCTACTGCCCCTAATAGAAAGTACATTTTGAGCAAAGGCAGTTTTTCTAAATTTGATCTCGCAATCACCCGTAGCAGAGGATCTGGTGTTAATTTCATTGTTACTTTTCCTGTTAATATAGTTCCTCTGAAGAGTGTAACGCAGTGTAAGTAAGATTTGTCCGCATCTATTGTAATAAACAGTCTTATCTGTTTAAAATTAGATAGATTGAACTTTACAGTGTTAGTTACCTTTTTGATATGTTTTTGTTTTTTAATGTAAGATTTGGGTCAGCTCAGAATGAGAGCGCTGATCTCACTGAGATGGTTCCGATCAGTGAGTGTGAGCCGTGACGTCATCAGCAAAAAAAACCCCCCAAAAACAACAACAAAAAAACTGTTCCCGGCTATTGCTGAGCAGTGTTTATCCTGAAAGAGCACCAGGAATAAAGTTATTATTCTGATTTTTACCTTCTAACCAGATGATGGAGATGTCCTCATGTTGAAAAAGAATTTGAAGTTATAAACTCCGGTCTGTTTTTTATGATGTTGTCAAAAGTGATTTTTATTCACCATCACTGTTCATGTTGTAATTTAATGGAACAAACACTTTCAAATTCTTCTTTACAAATTGTTTTGTTTTCATTGTTTTTTCAGTTAGAACTCAGTTATTTTTGTCTCCCCATAAACTTTTTTTTTGTGATATGAAAATGATCTGAACGACTTGAAATCTTGATCAGAACTGTGACTTTAAGTCTTGATCTGATCTGTGAGTTCTGTGATCTGTTACACCCAGAGTTCAAATGTCAAAGTGTCTCTGTACTTACAAAACTTTTGTAGATTCTTTGATCACTGGCAGCAGCAGCAGAAGAGCTTCATGTGATGGTTCATATTTTTTCAGGTCAAACACGTCCAGATGTTGATCTGAGGACAGTAAGATGAAGGCCAGAGCTGATAAATAAGAACCAGACAGGCCACGTTCAGATAGACGTCCAGAGTTCTGGAGCTGTTGGATCTGATCCAGCAGAGAATGATCCTTCAGTTCATTCAGACAGTGGATCAAATTGATGTTTCTCTCTGCAGACAGATTCTCATTGAGCTTCTTCTTGATGTACTCGACTGTTTCCTGATTGGTCTCCGAGATTCTGTCTGTCTGTGTCATCAGGCCTCGTAGGAGAGTCTGATTGGTTTGCAGGGGAAGACCCAGAAGGAAGCGCAGGAACAAGTCCAGGTGTCCATTTGGACTCTGTAAGGCCTCGTCCACAGCACTGTGATGGAGACATGTTAGTTTAGGTTTTTGTTTAATTATTTGAATTTTTCTGGATGATGTTTGTTTTTTGGACAGCAGATTGACTCCAGACTGGGTGAAGGTCAGATGGACATAAAGAGCAGCCAGAAACTCCTGAAGACTCAGATGGACGAAGCAGAAGACCTTGTCCTGGTAGAGTCCTCTCTCCTCTTTAAAGATCTGTGTGAAGACTCCTGAGTACACTGAGGCTGCTCTGATATCGATGCCACACTCTGTCAGGTCCTCTTCATAGAAGATCAGGTTCCCTTTCTGCAGCTGCTCAAAAGCCAGTTTTCCCAGAGACACAATCATCTCCCTGTTCTCTGGATTCCACATTGGATCTGTCTCAGCTCCTCCATCATACTTGACCTTCTTCACTCTGGACTGAACCCCCAGGAAGTAGATGTACATCTCAGTCAGGGTCTCTGGCAGCTCTGGTGTGTCTCTGGTGTCCAACACGTCCTCCAGAACTGTCGCAGTGATCCAGCAGAAGACTGGGATGTGACACATGATGTGGAGGCTTCGTGATGTCTTCATGTGGGAGATTATTCTTCTGGACTGCTCCTCATCTCTGAATCTCTTCCTGAAGTACTCCTCCTTCTGAGGGTCAGTGAAGCCTCTGACCTCTGTCACCATGTCCACACACTCAGGAGGGATCTGATTGGCTGCTGCAGGTCGTGTGGTGATCCAGAGGCGAGCAGAGGGAAACAGGTTCCTCCTGATGAGGTTTGTCAGCCGAACATCCACTGAGCTCGACTCTGTGACATCAGTCAGGATGTGATTGCTGTGGAAGTCCAGAGGGAGGCAACACTCATCCAGACCATCCAAGATGATCAAGACCTGGAAGTGCTGGAAGCTGCAGATTCCTGCTTCTTTGGTTTCAGGAAAGAAGTGATGAACAAGTTCCACCAAGATGAACTTCTTCTCTTTCAGCACATTCAACTCTCTGAAAGTGAATGGAAATATGAAGTGGAAGTCCTGGTTGGTTTGTCCTTCAGCCCAGTCCAGAGTCCGATGCCGGCCACACCCTTTGTTAGCACTGTTCTGATTGGTGGCTGAGTGTCAGCTGAGGCTTTAAAGATGTCTTCACATGTGATGGTTCTTTGTGGTGTGTCCGTTTTCCTGGATGCTGCTTCAATCTGTCTGACCTCATGTTCCTGGTTGACCTCTGAAGCCTCGTCGTCTGTGATGTAGAGCTCTGTGTAGATCTCCTTCAGAAGAGTCGTCTTTCCTGCTTTAGAGATCCTCTCAAACACACGCTCAAACTTCTGCTTTAACTTAGATTTGAATGTACCACGACAAACTCCAGCACGAGTTCCTGAAAGAACAAATAGCACAGATCAGTTACTGAATGATGACATCACTTCCTGTTTCCCTGACAGAATTCACACATGAATATATTTCACATGGACAAACATTGTGTCATTTAGCGTCTGTGTTAAATGTGGACAGAAGTTCTCTCACTGCTCTGCAGAGAGTCAGCCAGCTCCTCATAATTCATTGCCCTCATGAAGGCCACTGTGAGGTCCAGGAAAACCATTCTGATGTTCCTCTGCTCCTCATCCTCATTCTGACTCTCCAAGTATTCTGCATCATTTGTCAGGAGAAACTTCTGGACCATCTTCAGCTCATTTTTCATAAACATCTCCATGTTCTCCTCAATGTTCTGCAGCAGAACATGGATTTTGTTCAGAAAATCCAGTTCAATTTACAAACAGACTGAAAAGTTAAACTCTTGAGATCCTCATTTTTCTGAATTTATATAAAAATCATTTTAAAAAATCTCACTTTAAACAATAATAATAATAATAACAACAACAACAGTCAGTCTGTCAGTGTTGTTGAATCCATAAATGATGCACTGATGAAAATATATATGAGAATAAACATCATCAAAGTGTTTGTTGCTGCAGCATGGAGACATTATGAACAAACTGTCCATTGAGGACATAAGATGGACGTCAACAGACCGTAAATGTGTGGTTCAGGCGTCTTTGATGCTGCTGAGCAGATGGAACCCTGAGAACCTCTGAGCTCTGCTGCTTCACTCTGTGGACCAATCAGAAACAGTTTACTCACATGATGTCTGAACACAAACAGCTTCAAGTTCACATCAACCTGCATCGTTGGTCTGAACACTCAAACTGGTTTTCATGGTCTTCTTGTTGGTCCTGCTGATCCCACTGACGGTCAGTTGGGTTGACTGTCCGTCCACACAGGACCAAAACGTTGACAATTTATTACTGGAAAGATGACTGAATTTTCTGGGTTGTGTTTCCCTTCCACAGTGTCTGGTCCTCCATCAACATGACAAAATTCTAAGCGTTGACTGATTTGCGTGCTAAAATATTAAAGTGTTTTTTTGTGTGTCTGTGTGTGTGTGTGTGTGCGCACTTGGAAATGGGTATTGTTCAGACTTTAATGGTACTAATATTCTTCATAATAATGCTCATCACCCTGGTGGTACTTTTCACAGTATTGTCACCAGTTTTTTTGGAGGAAAAAAAAGAATGAAATAATAAAATTAACAAAGCATTATTTTCTATGTACTATTTAACAAAGTCAAGTACAAATATACTTTTGAGTATTTGTCTACATCATCATCATCAGTTCTGTTTGTGTATGTGGGTGTGCACGAGGGAGAAAGAGATAAACTGAAGGCAATTCATTTGGCTGTGATACTAATGAAAAAAGGTGGTTCCATGAAAACACACACACACACACACACAGAACTTATGACTGGGTGCCTTTGTTGGATGCGATGAGAGCTGCTGTCCAGGATATCAGTGCTGAAGACTGTCACAGGTGGAAATGGCATTCAAACAGGTGTTTCCTCTGGTGCATCGCAAAAGAAAATATTCATTGTGATGTGGAAGAAAATCTGTGGCCTTCACCAGGACAGAATGGACTGAGTATTGACTACCTATGTATTCAAACATTTTTGTTACAGTACTCCAATGTAGTATACTATTCCTTGTAGTATAGTTTCATTTGTGTTCTGTATTGAGTATAGAGAGTATTTTTGTTTACTGCCAAAATATTTGAAAATAATGGCTTTAATAGATTTTGTGTGTCTTACTGTATTTCAAATTTTGTTTTACTGTATTTTCTGTTACATGCACACAGGCATGTAACAGAAAATACAACCCCGATTCCAATGAAGTTGTGTAAAATGTAAATAAAAACAGAATACAGTGATTTGCAAATCCTCTTCAATCTATATTCAATTGAATACACCACAAAGACAAGATATTTAATGTTCAAACTGATAAACTTTATTGTTTTTGTGCAAATATTTGCTCATTTTGAAATGGATGCCTGCAACACGTTTCAAAAAAAGATGGGACAGTGGTATGTTTACCACTGTGTTACATCACCTTTCATTCTAACAACACTCAATAAGCGTTTGGGAACTGAGGACACTAATTGTTGAAGCTTTGTAGGTGGAATTCTTTCCCATTCTTGTTTGATGTACAACTTCAGTTGTTCAACAGTCCGGGGTCTCTGTTGTCGTATTTTGTGCTTCATAATGTGCCACACATTTTCAATGGGTGACAGGTCTGGACTGCAGGCAGGCCAGTCTAGTACCCGCACTCTTTTACTATGAAGCCACACTGTTGTAACGTGCAGAATGTGGCTTGGCATTGTCTTGCTGAAATAAGCAGGGACATCCCTGAAAAAGACGTTGCTTGGATGGCAGCATGTGTTGCTCCAAAACCTGGATGTACCTTTCAGCATTGATGGTGCCATCACAGATGTGTAAGTTGCTCATGCCATGGGCACTAACACACCCCCATACCATCACAGATGCTGGCTTTTGAACTTTGCGCTGGTAACAGTCTGGATGGTCTTTTTCCTCTTTGGTCCAGAGGACATGCCGTCCAGGATTTCCAAAAACAATTTGAAATGTGGAGTCATCAGACCACAGCACACTTTTCCACTTTGCCTCAGTCCATTTTAAATGGGCTTGGGCCCAGAGAAGACGGCAGCATTTCTGGATGTTGTTGATGTACGTATGGCTTTCACTTTGCATGGTAGAGTTTTAACTTGCACTTGTAGATGTAGTGACGAATTGTGTTAACTGACAATGGTTTTCTGAAGTGTTCCTGAGCCCACGCGGTAAGATCCTTTACACAATGATGTCTGTTTTTAATGCAGTGCCGCCCGAGGGATCGAACATCACAGGCATTCAGTGTTGGTTTTCGGCCTTGCCACTTATGTGTAGAAAGTTCTCCAGATTCTCTGAATAAACTAGTAGGTTCGCCATCTTACATTAGGCCCCAGTCCCACTGGCGTTTAGGAAGATTTGCGTATGGATTGCGCACAAAATTGGCTCATATTCGCTTAACATCCACAATATGCGTGAAACATGCTTGTATGAGTCGGCTGACACCCGCACACATCCGCAATTATCCGCAGAGGCACGTTTACCAGGATTTTTGAGCTGCACAAAATTTTGGCTGCGGATGACATCCGCCTTACATACTCCATACATACTCAATACATAAACAATACATACTCAATCTATGCGCTGTGTATTCGCGGTCATCTGCTGATATCCGCAACTGACAGGGATTTGCGGTTTGGCAGCGGACTGGGACAGTGTGTAAAACGGATATTTTGGGTGCCCATCATGTCCACATCATGAACTAAAATAAGTTGTAGCGACTGCATACAGATTGGCCACAAATAAAGCATTTTTATTACGTCTGCTTTACATCTGATTTGCAGCGGATGCAAATCAGATGCGCTGTGTTCACAGCTGGACGCCGTTCTTTGTTCTACCGGCTGCCACGTGCTCTGCACTGGATGCTGCCTATATAAAATAATTATTTTGTGGCGGATTAATCATTTTATTCTGCAAATTGGCTGTTGAAAACAGCTCTAATCACCTTCTGAATCACAGCGTGCATGTGCGCGTGAACAGCTAACAAGCTGCAGAAAGCATTTTGAGCCATCTAAAAAGGTATTTATTTGACTTGTTTACATTGTCAGAGTCAAAATCACCTTAATTGTCATTGTAATTTGCATTGCAATGAGATTTGAGAGGCTTAATAAAGGTCAAGGTCAAAGGTCAAGGGTTAATAAAACAGTTGCGTGTTTTTCCTTCTTGTGTGCAGCTGTTACAGTATTTTCACTCGCCCTGTTCACTGCTTCTTTACTCCAATCAAGTGCTCCAGAGCCTGTATTGTTGGTGTGAATAGTGATGCTGAAAGGCCCGAGTGTGCTTCTTTTATGACCGCAATGCAGATGCCGTGCAACACGTGCGCAATGCATTCATAATATACCCGTAATACTGCTGTGATAATCGCAATGCGTCAGATCTGTTTCCTCACTACATGCATTATACAACTGTGATTGTTCATCATATATTCGCTCTATATTATTAATATATCCATAATTTGTACTGGGACATTTGTCATTTTTGGCCATTTTTGTTGCGGACAACAACGAACGCCCGTAATTTGTATACTCAATTCATGCGCAATTAATCCTCTCCCCAGTGGGACTGGACCCTGAGTCAATGATGACAATGTACCGGAGTCAATACTAAAAGTTATCGGTAATTGGTTAGCTGTAGCTTCCACTAATTTTTTTTTATCAGTTTATCGTGATAAAAGTTAACTTTTCAGTTAGCGGATTAGTGGTTATCGAAGCTAACTTTTTGGTTGGCTGTACCCACCACCGTCTAAAACCTTAGTTGCAGTTATTTTTGGATGACTGATTCTGCTCTTTTTCTCTCTGTCTCAGGTACTGACGAGACCTTCAATGGATGACGGCTCAGCACCCCAGGGTACTGGACTGACCTCAGGGTGCCCTGAATGCTCGGGACCTGGAAACTGTAACTGCAATTGAAAATAATGGAGAAGCAACCTAAGCTTCTTCTGACATTTTTACATAAAACACAGTAACAACATCAATAAACCCAGAGAATATATTCACGAGAGTTTTAGGCAAAATATACAAAGACTTTAAGGCTGTTGTCCGTGTGGAGCCTGATCAGAGCGTCTCAAATGTATTTCTCCTGTCGTGAACTTTTACCCATAATGTACTAGCACTGCCGAGGCATCCACACTAAAACCTTCACAATTAGTGCAATACTTTAAAACTAAAACATATAGCTGATATTTTCACTTTATAAAACTTCAGAAGTGACATTAATTTAAATAACATGTCTGAAATTAGTTTGTTTAAATTTTTAACCATACGTTAAAAGTGTACGCACCTGGATAACCTGGGTGATATTGCCAGCAAGTTAGTATCTTCTCAAGAAAAATGATCTTGTGACTAGTTCACCTCTGATTGCAGAGGCTAGAGCGGTTTCTTCTGAAACCAGCTCTTCTCTATTTGCAGAGAATAGAACTGTATATCTGCTACAAAACATTTAACAGGTAAGCACTAAAATCTTTGATAATAGATTTTCTATTTTAAGGAACTTCTAAAGCAGCATCTGTCGACATAGCGAGCAATCTGGGTTTAATTTTTGCTCATTTATAGACAAGTCTTTTTGTGTATATGGACTGACCAGATGTGATGATTAATTTGATTGGTTTTGTTTCATTTTTTCCTTTTTTATTTTATATTTTTTATATTTTTGAATGCATTCTGATTTTTGATTATTGAATATTGTATTTGTTGTCTTGTGTGGACCCGAGGAAGAGTAGCTGCAGCTCTGCTCTGCTGCAGCTAATGGGGATCCAAATAAATAAACAATAAACAACACAAAAAGTCATCATTTCCATCTATGAGATTAATTTGATACATCAAAAGGACTTTTGAGCAGATTTTTTTAAAATGAATTTATGGCTTTATGCAATTAAAGGTGATAGGGTGATTGAGTATAAAAGGAGCATCCGCTTTATGCAATTAAAGGTGATAGGGTGATTGAGTATAAAAGGAGCATCCCCAAAAGGCTCAGCCATTCACAAGCAAAGATGGGGCAAGGATCACCACTTTGTGAACAACTGTGTGAAAAAATGTCCAACATTTTAAGAACAATGTTTCCCAATTTTCAATTGCAAGGAATTTAGGGATTCCATCATCTACAGTCCATAATATCAATCAATCAATTTTTTTATATAGCGCCAAATCACAACAAACAGTTGCCCCAAGGCGCTTTATATTGTAAGGCAAGGCCATACAATAATTATGTAAAACCCCAACGGTCAAAACGACCCCCTGTGAGCAAGCACTTGGCTACAGTGGGAAGGAAAAACTCCCTTTTAACAGGAAGAAACCTCCAGCAGAACCAGGCTCAGGGAGGGGCAGTCTTCTGCTGGGACTGGTTGGGGCTGAGGGAGAGAACCAGGAAAAAGACATGCTGTGGAGGGGAGCAGAGATCGATCACTAATGATTAAATGCAGAGTGGTGCATACAGAGCAAAAAGAGAAAGAAACAGTGCATCATGGGAACCCCCCAGCAGTCTACGTCTATAGCAGCATAACTAAGGGATGGTTCAGGGTCACCCGATCCAGCCCTAACTATAAGCTTTAGCAAAAAGGAAAGTTTTAAGCCTAATCTTAAAAGTAGAGAGGGTGTCTGTCTCCCTGATCTGAATTGGGAGCTGGTTCCACAGGAGAGGAGCCTGAAAGCTGAAGGCTCTGCCTCCCATTCTACTCTTACAAACCCTAGGAACTACAAGTAAGCCTGCAGTCTGAGAGCGAAGCGCTCTATTGGGGTGATATGGTACTACGAGGTCCCTAAGATAAGATGGGACCTGATTATTCAAAACCTTATAAGTAAGAAGAACAATTTTAAATTATATTCTAGAATTAACAGGAAGCCAATGAAGAGAGGCCAATATGGGTGAGATATGCTCTCTCCTTCTAGTCCCCGTCAGTACTCTAGCTGCAGCATTTTGAATTAACTGAAGGCTTTTTAGGGAACTTTTAGGACAACCTGATAATAATGAATTACAATAGTCCAGCCTAGAGGAAATAAATGCATGAATTAATTTTTCAGCATCACTCTGAGACAAGACCTTTCTGATTTTAGAGATATTGCGTAAATGCAAAAAAGCAGTCCTACATATTTGTTTAATATGCGCTTTGAATGACATATCCTGATCAAAAATGACTCCAAGATTTCTCACAGTATTACTAGAGGTCAGGGTAATGCCATCCAGAGTAAGGATCTGGTTAGACACCATGTTTCTAAGATTTGTGGGGCCAAGTACAATAACTTCAGTTTTATCTGAGTTTAAAAGCAGGAAATTAGAGGTCATCCATGTCTTTATGTCTGTAAGACAATCCTGCAGTTTAGCTAATTGGTGTGTGTCCTCTGGCTTCATGGATAGATAAAGCTGGGTATCATCTGCGTAACAATGAAAATTTAAGCAATACTGTCTAATAATACTGCCTAAGGGAAGCATGTATAAAGTGAATAAGATTGGTCCTAGCACAGAACCTTGTGGAACTCCATAATTAACTTTAGTCTGTGAAGAAGATTCCCCATTTACATGAACAAATTGTAATCTATTAGACAAATATGATTCAAACCACCGCAGCGCAGTGCCTTTAATACCTATGGCATGCTCTAATCTCTGTAATAAAATTTTATGGTCAACAGTATCAAAAGCAGCACTGAGGTCTAACAGAACAAGCACAGAGATGAGTCCACTGTCCGAGGCCATAAGAAGATCATTTGTAACCTTCACTAATGCTGTTTCTGTACTATGATGAATTCTAAAACCTGACTGAAACTCTTCAAATAGACCATTCCTCTGCAGATGATCAGTTAGCTGTTTTACAACTACCCTTTCAAGAATTTTTGAGAGAAAAGGAAGGTTGGAGATTGGCCTATAATTAGCTAAGATAGCTGGGTCAAGTGATGGCTTTTTAAGTAATGGTTTAATTACTGCCACCTTAAAAGCCTGTGGTACATAGCCAACTAACAAAGATAGATTGATCATATTTAAGATCGAAGCATTAAATAATGGTAGGGCTTCCTTGAGCAGCCTGGTAGGAATGGGGTCTAATAAACATGTTGATGGTTTGGATGAAGTAACTAATGAAAATAACTCAGACAGAACAATCGGAGAGAAAGAGTCTAACCAAATACCGGCATCACTGAAAGCAGCCAAAGATAACGATACGTCTTTGGGATGGTTATGAGTAATTTTTTCTCTAATAGTTAAACTTTTGTTAGCAAAGAAAGTCATGAAGTCATTACTAGTTAAAGTTAATGGAATACTCAGCTCAATAGAGCTCTGACTCTTTGTCAGCCTGGCTACAGTGCTGAAAAGAAACCTGGGGTTGTTCTTATTTTCTTCAATTAGTGATGAGTAGAAAGATGTCCTAGCTTTACAGAGGGCTTTTTTTATAGAGCAACAGACTCTTTTTCCAGGCTAAGTGAAGATCTTCTAAATTAGTGAGACGCCATTTCCTCTCCAACTTACGGGTTATCTGCTTTAAGCTACGAGTTTGTGAGTTTTACCACGGAGTCAGGCACTTCTGATTTAAAGCTCTCTTTTTTAGAGGAGCTACAGCATCCAAAGTTGTCTTCAATGAGGATGTAAAACTATTGACGAGATACTCTATCTCACTTACAGAGTTTAGGTAGCTACTCTGCACTGTATTGGTATATAGCATTAGAGAACATAAAGAAGGAATCATATCCTTAAACCTAGTTACAGCGCTTTCTGAAAGACTTCTAGTGTAATGAAACTTATTCCCTACTGCTGGGTAGTCCATCAGAGTAAATGTAAATGTTTTTAAAAAATGATCAGACAGAAGGGAGTTTTCAGGGAATACTGTTAAGTCTTCTATTTCCATACCATAAGTCAGAACAAGATCTAAGATATGATTAAAGTGGTGGGTGGACTCATTTACTTTTTGAGCAAAGCCAATAGAGTCTAATAATAGATTAAATGCAGTGTTGAGGCTGTCATTCTCAGCATCTGTGTGGATGTTAAAATCGCCCACTATAATTATCTTATCTGAGCTAAGCACTAAGTCAGACAAAAGGTCTGAAAATTCACAGAGAAACTCACAGTAACGACCAGGTGGACGATAGATAATAACAAATAAAACTGGTTTTTGGGACTTCCAATTTGGATGGACAAGACTAAGAGTCAAGCTTTCAAATGAATTAAAGCTCTGTCTGGGTTTTTGATTAATTAATAAGCTGGAATGGAAGATTGCTGCTAATCCTCCGCCCCGGCCCGTGCTACGAGCATTCTGACAGTTAGTGTAACTCGGGGGTGTTGACTCATTTAAACTAACATATTCATCCTGCTGTAACCAGGTTGCTGTAAGGCAGAATAAATCAATATGTTGATCAATTATTATATCATTTACCAACAGGGACTTAGAAGAGAGAGACCTAATGTTTAATAGACCACATTTAACTGTTTTAGTCTGTGGTGCAGTTGAAGGTGCTATATTATTTTTTCTTTTTGAATTTTTATGCTTAAATAGATTTTTGCTGGTTATTGGTAGTCTGGGAGCAGGCACTGTCTCTACGGGGATGGGGTAATGAGGGAATGGCAGGGGGAGAGAAGCTGCAGAGAGGTGTGTAAGACTACAACTCTGCTTCCTGGTCCCAACCCTGGATAGTCACGGTTTGGAGGATTTAAGAAAATTGGCCAGATTTCTAGAAATGAGAGCTGCTCCATCCAAAGTGGGATGGATGCCGTCTCTCCTAACAAGACGAGGTTTTCCCCAGAAGCTTTGCCAATTATCTATGAAGCCCACCTCATTTTTTGGACACCACTCAGACAGCCAGCAATTCAAGGAGAACATGTGGCTAAACATGTCACTCCCGGTCTGATTGGGGAGGGGCCCAGAGAAAACTACAGAGTCCGACATTGTTTTTGCAAAGTTACACACTGATTCAATGTTAATTTTAGTGACCTCCGATTGGCGTAACCGGGTGTCATTACTACCGACGTGAATTACAATCTTACCAAATTTACGCTTAGCCTTAGCCAGCAGTTTCAAATAATATAATCAACTTTCTACACATAAGCAGCAAGGCTGAAAACCAACACTGAATGCCCGTGACCTTCGATCCTTCAGGCGGCACTGCATGAAAAACCAACATCATTGTGTAAAGGATCTTACCACATGGGTTCAGGAACATTTCAGAAAACCACTGTCAGTTAACACAGTTTGTCGCTACATCTACAAGTGCAAGTTAAAACTCTACCATACATCAACAACATCCAAAAACACCGCCACCTTCTCTGGGCCCAAGCTCATTTGAAATGGACAGACACAAAATGGAAAGGTGTGCTGTGGTCTGATGAGTCCACATTTCAAATTGTTTTTAGAAATCGTGGACGTTGTGTCCTCCGGACAAAAGAAGAAAAAGACCATCCAGATTGTTACCAGCGCAAAGTTCAAAAGCCAGCATCTGTGATGGTATGGGGGTGTGTTAGTGCCCATGGCATGGGCACCTTACACATTTGTGATGGCATCATCAATGCTGAAAGGTACAAGTTTTGGAGCACATCTTCTCTGTTTTTCCTTTTTTTTTTTTTGGAAGCATTACAGAGCCACTTACAGGCTTGGCATATGTACTACAGTGTTTCAGATGCAGTGGTGGGCACAGATAACCAAAAATTTACTTCATAACAGATAATCAGATAACTGAAAAGTTATCTGATTATCTACCCCATCCCCGTAGAGACGGTGCCTGCTCCCAGACCACCAACAACCAGTAGCTAATTATAGGCCAATCTCCAACCTTCCTTTTCTCTCAAAAATTCTTGAAAGGGTAGTTGTAAAACAGCTAACTGATCATCTGCAGAGGAATGGTCTATTTGAAGAGTTTCAGGTGGTTTCAGAATTCATCATAGTACAGAAACAGCATTAGTGAAGGTTACAAATGATCTTCTTATGGCCTCAGACAGTGGACTCATCTCTGTGCTTGTCCTGTTAGACCTCAGTGCTGCTTTTGATACTGTTGACCATAAAATTTTATTACAGAGATTAGAGCATGCCATAGGTATTAAAGGCACTACGCTGCGGTGGTTTGAATCATATTTATCTAATAGATTACAATTTGTTCATGTAAATGGGGAGTCTTCTTCACAGACTAAGGTTAATTATGGAGTTCCACAAGGTTCTGTGCTAGGACCAATTTTATTCACTTTATACATGCTTCCCTTAGGCAGTATTATTAGAAAGCATTGCTTAAATTTTCATTGTTACGCAGATGATACCCAGCTTTATTTATCCATGAAGCCAGAGGACACACACCAATTAGTCGCCAAGTGCATGCTCATAGGGGGTCATTTTGACTGTTGGGGTTTTTCTGTAATTATTGTTTGGCTTTTGCCTTACAATATAAAGCGCCTTGGGGCAACTGTTGTGATTTGGCGTTATATAAATAAAATTGATTTGATTTGATTTATCTTTGATAAAGATAAAATTATAAACCACCCAAAAATGTATCGGAAGTTACAGATAATCGATAAATTCCAGTATTGTCTCTGGTACATTTGCAACTACTAATAAACTGAATTTGAGTTTTAACACCACGATCACTTCTGGTAGCATCAAAAGCGACAACAAACCCAAACAATGAGCCCACACTTCTGTCTTTGAACATCTTGCCTCCTGTTAGAAGCTCTTGTTTATTACATGGCTTCCAGCACAAAAGCAAGCTGAGCGCAACCATAAAACCCAGCTCTCTACCAATCACAATGCTCTGGTCAGGCGGAGGTCTTGGAAAATAAAGCAGTGCTGACTTATGGTTTTGATTTATAAATAACATTAATATCGATACAATAACTCCATTAATGTCAATTCTGTCATTTGTACAAAGTTAAAATATAACATATATCTTTTAATGTTGAATAATGCAATGGAATTGATTCCAAATCTCCAAAGATTTTCTACTGATTTCAGGTCTGGAGACTGGCCAGACCACTCCAGGACCTTGAAATGCTTCATACAGAGCCCCTCCTTAGTTGCCCTGGCTGTGTGTTTTGAGGTCATTGTCATGCTGAAAGACCCATCCATGACCCATGTTCAATGCTCTTACTGAGGGAAGGAGGTTGTTTGCCAAAATCTCGCAATACATGACCCCATCCTCCTCCCTTCAATATGGTGCAGTCGTCCTGTCCCCTTTGAAGAAGAGCACCCCCAGAGTATGATGTTTCCACCCCCACGCTTCATGGTTGGGATGGTTTTCTTGGGGTTGTTCTCATCCTCTAAACATGGTAAATGGAGTTGATTCCAGAAAGCTCTATTCTGGTCTCATCTGACAACATGACCTTCTCTCATGCCTCCTCTGGATCATCCAGATGGTCACTGGTGAACTTCAAATGGGCCTGGACATGTGCTGGCTTGAGCAAGGGGACCTTGCTGCCCTTCAGGATTTTAAACCATGACAGCATCATGTGTTACTAATGTAATCTTTGTGACTGTGGTCCCAGCTCTCTTCAGGTCATTGACCAGGTCCTCCTGTGTAGTTCTGAGCTTTTTCAGAATCATCCTTACCCCACAAAGTGAGATCTTGTATGGAATCCCAGACCAAGGGAGATTGACAGTCATCATGTGTTTCTTCCACTTTCTAATAAATAATCATAACAGTTGTTGTCTTCTACCAAGCTGCTTACTGTTGTAAGGCTCCTGGGGTGGATGAAATCCGTCCTGAGTACCTTACGTCTCTGGATGTTATGGGACTGTCTTGGTTGACACGCCTCTGCAACATCGCGTGGCGGTCGGGGACAGTGACTCTGGATTGGCAGACCGGGGTGGTGGTCCCTCTGTTTAAGAAGGGGGACCGGAGGGAGTGTTCCAACTACAGGGGGATCACACTCCTCAGCCTCCCCGGTAAGGTCTAATCCAGAGTACTGGAGAGGAGAATTTGACTGATAGTCGAACCTCGGATTCAGGAGGAGCAGTGTGGTTTTCGTCCTGGTCGCGTCACACTGGACCAGCTCTACAAGCTCCATCGGGTGCTCGAGCGTTCATGGGAGTTCGCCCAACCAGTCCACATGTGCTTTGTGGATCTGGAGAAGGCGTTTGACCGTATCCCTCGGGGCACCCTGTGGGGGGTGCTCTGGGAGTACGGGGTCCGGCGTCCTTTGCTAAGGGCTATCCAGTCGCTGTACGATCGCCGCAGGAGCTTGGCTAGCATTGCCGGTAGTAAGTCAAACCTGTTTCCAGGGCACGTTGGCCTCCGCCAGGGCTGCCCTTTGTCACCGGTTCTGTTCATTATTTTTATGGACAGAATTTCTAGGCGCAGCCAGGGTGTAGAGGGGGTCTGGTTTGGGAACCACAGAATCTCATCTCTGCTGTTTGCGGACGATGTGGTTCTGTTGGCTTCGTCAAATCAGGACCTTCAGCGTGCACTGGGGCGGTTTGCAGCTGAGTGTGAAGCGTCCGGGATGAAAATCAGCACCTCCAAATCCGAGGCCATGGTTCTCGACCGGAAAAAGGTGCTTTTCCCTCTTCAGGTCGGTGGAGTGTCCTTGCCTCAAGTGGAGGAGTTTAAGTATCTCGGGGTCTTGTTCACGAGTGAGGGACGGATGGAGCGTGAGATCGACAGACAGATCGATGCAGCATCTGCAGTGATGCGGTCGCTGTATTGGACCGTCGTGGTGAAGAGAGAGCTGAGTAGGGGGGCAAAGCTCTCGATTTACCGATTGATCTACGTTCCGATCCTCACCTATGGTCATGAGATTTGGCTCATGACCGAAAGAACGAGATAGCGAATACAAGCGGCCGAGATGAGTTTCCTCCACAGGGTGGCTGGGCGCTCCCTTAGAGATAGGGTGAGGAGCTCGGTCACTCGGGAGGAGCTCAGAGTCGAGCCGCTGCTCCTCCACATCAAAAGGAGCCAGTTGAGGTGGCACACAGAAAAGCGCTACACAAATCCAGTTCATTTGGTTGATTTTGGGCAAACTGAGTAATGAATTGTGATTTCAAAAGTTATGAAGCAGATTTAATTTGTATTTAAAATGCAATTAAATTCAAAAATATTCATAAAATTAAAAGGCACTCCCTATCCCACCCCCAACACACACACTCACACACAGAAGAAAACCCAATTTATGCACAAATCAAATCAATTTTATTTATATAGCGCCAAATCACAACAAACAGTTGCCCCAAGGCGCTTTATATTGTAAGGCAAGGCCATACAATAATTACGGAAAAACCCCAACGGTCAAAACGACCCCCTGTGAGCAATCACTTGGCAACAGTGGGAAGGAAAAACTCCCTTTTAACAGGAAGAAACCTCCAGCAGAACCAGGCTCAGGGAGGGGCAGTCTTCTGCTGGGACTCGTTGGAGCTGAGGGAGAGAACCAGGAAAAAGACATGCTGTGGAGGGGAGCAGAGATCGATCACTAATGATTAAATGCAGAGTGGTGCATACAGAGCAAAAAGAGAAAGAAACACTCAGTGCATCATGGGAACCCCCCAGCAGTCTAAGTCTATAGCAGCATAACTAAGGGATGGTTCAGGGTCACCTGATCCAGCCCTAACTATAAGCTTTAGCAAAAAGGAAAGTTTTAAGCCTAATCTTAAAAGTAGAGAGGGTGTCTGTCTCCCTGATCTGAATTGGAAGCTGGTTCCACAGGAGAGGAGCCTGAAAGCTGAAGGCTCTGCCTCCCATTCTACTCTTACAAACCCTAGGAACTACAAGTAAGCCTGCAGTCTGAGAGCGAAGCGCTCTATTGGGGTGATATGGTACTATTGAGGTCCCTAAGATAAGATGGGACCTGATTATTCAAAACTTTATAAGTAAGAAGAAGAATTTTAAATTCTATTCTAGAATTAACAGGAAGCCAATGAAGAGAGGCCAATATGGGTGAGATATGCTCTCTCCTTCTAGTCCCTGTTAGCACTCTAGCTGCAGCATTTTGAATTAACTGAAGGCTTTTCAGAGAACTTTTAGGACAACCTGATAATAATGAATTACAATAGTCCAGCCTAGAGGAAATAAATGCATGAATTAGTTTTTCAGCATCACTCTGAGACAAGACCTTTCTAATTTTAGAGATATTGCGCAAATGCAAAAAAACAGTCCTACATATTTGTTTAATATGCGCATTGAATGACATACCCTGATCAAAAATGACTCCAAGATTTCTCACAGTATTACTAGAGGTCAGGGTAATGCCATCCAGAGTAAGGATCTGGTTAGACACCATGTTTCTAAGATTTGTGGGGCCAAGTACAATAACTTCAGTTTTATCTGAGTTTAAAAGCAGGAAATTAGAGGTCATCCATGTCTTTATGTCTGTAAGACAATCCTGCAGTTTAGCTAATTGGTGTGTGTCCTCTGGCTTCATGGATAGATAAAGCTGGGTATCATCTGCGTAACAATGAAAATTTAAGCAATGCCGTCTAATAATACTGCCTAAGGGAAACGTATGAACCTTGTGGAACTCCATAATTAACCTTAGTCTGTGAAGAAGATTCCCCATTTACATGAACAAATTGTAATCTATTAGATAAATATGATTCAAACCACCGCAGCGCAGTGCCTTTAATACCTATGGCATGCTCTAATCTCTGTAATAAAATTTTATGGTCAACAGTATAAAAAAACAGCACTGAGGTCTAACAGAGTAAGCACAGAGATGAGTCCACTGTCTGAGGCCATAAGAAGATCATTTGTAACCTTCACTAATGCTGTTTCTGTACTATAATGAATTCTAAAACCTGACTGAAACTCTTCAAATAGACCATTCCTCTGCAGATGATCAGTTAGCTGTTTTACAACTACCCTTTCAAGAATTTTTGAGAGAAAAGGAAGGTTGGAGATTGGCCTATAATTAGCTAAGATAGCTGGGTCAAGTGATGGCTTTTTAAGTAATGGTTTAATTACTGTCACCTTAAAAGCCTGTGGTACATAGACAACTAATAGATTCATCATATTTAAGATCGAAGCATTAATTAATGGTAGGGCTTCCTTAAGCAGCCTGGTAGGAATGGGGTCTAATAGACATGTTGATGGTTTGGAGGAAGTAACTAATGAAAATAACTCAGACAGAACAATCGGAGAGAAAGAGTCTAACCAAATACCGGCATCACTGAAAGCAGCCAAAGATAATGATACGTCTTTGGGATGGTTATGAGTAATTTTTTCTCTAATAGTTAAAATTTTATTAGCAAAGAAATTCATGAAGTCATTACTAGTTAAAGTTAAATGAATACTCAGCTCAATAGAGCTCTGACTCTTTGTCAGCCTGGCTACAGTGCTGAAAAGAAACCTGGGGTTGTTCTTATTTTCTTCAATTAGTGATGAGTAGTAAGATGTCCTAGCTTTACAGAGGGCTTTTTTTATAGAGCAACAGACTCTTTTTCCAGGCTAAGTGAAGATCTTCTAAATTAGTGAGACGCCATTTCCTCTCCAACGTACGGGTTATCTGCTTTAAGCTGCGAGTTTGTGAGTTATACCACGGAGTCAGGCACTTCTGATTTAAAACTCTCTTTTTCAGAGGAGCTACAGCATCCAAAGTTGTCTTCAATGAGGATGTAAAAGTATTGACGAGATACTCTATCTCACTTACAGAGTTTAGGTAGCTACTCTGCACTGTGTTGGTATATGGCAGTAGAGAACATAAAGAAGGAATCATATCCTTAAACCTAGTTACAGCGCTTTCTGAAAGACTTCTAGTGTAATGAAACTTATTCCCCACTGCTGGGTAGTCCATCAGAGTAAATGTTATTAAGAAATGATCAGACAGAAAGGAGTTTTCAGGGAATACTGTTAAGTCTTCAATTTCCATACCATAAGTCAGAACAACATCTAAGATATGATTAAAGTGGTGGGTGGACTCATTTACATTTTGAGCAAAGCCAATTGAGTCTAATAATAGATTAAATGCAGTGTTGAGGCTGTCATTCTCAGCATCTGTGTGGATGTTAAAATCGCCCACTATAATTGTGTTATCTGAGCTAAGCACTAAGTCAGACAAAAGGTCTGAAAATTCACAAAGAAACTCACAGTAATGACCAGGTGGACGATAGATAACAAACAAAACTGGTTTTTGGGACTTCCAATTTGGATGGACAAGACTAAGAGTCAAGCTTTCAAATGAATTAAAGCTCTGTCTGGGTTTTTGATTAATTAATAAGCTGGAATGGAAGATTGCTGCTAATCCTCCACCTCGGCCCGTGCTACGAGCATTCTGGCAGTTAGTGTGACTTGACTCATTTAAACTAACATATTCATCCTGCTGTAACCAGGTTTCTGTAAGGCAGAATAAATCAATATGTTGATCAATTATTATATCATTTACTAACAGGGACTTAGAAGAGAGAGACCTAATGTTTAATAGACCACATTTAACTGTTTTAGTCTGTGGTGCAGTTGAAGGTGCTATATTATTTTTTCTTTTTGAATTTTTATGCTTAAATAGATTTTTGCTGGTTATTGGTGGTCTGAGAGCAGGCACCGTCTCTACAGGGATGGGGTAATGAGGGGATGGCAGGGGGAGAGAAGCTGCAGAGAGGTGTGTAAGACTACAACTCTGCTTCCTGGTCCCAACCCTGGATAGTCACAGTTTGGAGGATTTAAGAAAATTTGAACGTCTATCTCAGCTTTCAATGCTTACCAGTCCAGTAAGTATCAGTGAAATTGTGGAGAGCTGGACATGTCCAAACTTGTCCTCTGACACGCCGAAACTGAGGTGTTCCTTTGTCTCGCTTCCAAAGCGAATCGGTCGTGACGCGCAAAGCCTCCGCGCGGCTTTCCATGACAAAATCTCTTGTTAAATTTGAAATCTGACGGAAAATGGCTGATGCCCAGCTCTTGTGATAACCAGAGAAAGAGCACACGACGGTCTTGTATCCACAGAGCCATCAGCTCAGAAATGGTCAGGTGGCTTGTGTCGTGTCGTCGCAGCTTGGAGCGCAGCGCGCTGAGCGTCCTTAAAGGGGTCCTTAAAGCTGTACTACCAGACCTTATTCTCTGTGAAGCCCGTAAAATTTTCACCGAAAGCCAGATACATTTTTCGAAGTTTCCAGGTGCCAGTCTCTAACAGCTTCTGAAAAAATTCTGATGGAAAAAAAAACAAAAAAACCCAAATCATTCCGCCATTTCCAGACAATGAAAATCCGACGACAGGGTGGGACCACTCCTTCCACAAGGCGGTGCTCACAGGCGAATGACGTCACCAACAGGCGTGGAAAAACTCACGCATGCGCACAAGGGTTCAAGCTTGTCTGACATGAAAACATATGAATCAAATCCATATAGTTTAAAAAAAATAAAATAAAAAGGTACGATACTTTATGGACAGACCTCGTGTGTATATATATATATATTCTCTCGTTCCTGAAGCCATGCCCGACTGCTCGGTGTCGTTGCGGAAACATGGTGAAAGAGCAGCGTCGGTGCTCGGCTGGGGGGGCGGAGGAACCGAACCACTTTGCGGAGTTGAACGGCGGCGGTGCAGCATGTCGCTTTTATCCTGAGCTGAGTTTGTCCTACTCATGAGCCCACGCATGCACTCAGAACTTCATTCTCGCTTCTTGTGTGATGTCCAAGGTGATCGCTGTTTAAAAGCTTTTTAACAACGTAACATAATACATACCTCTGTTTTACAATCTCTTCGTGGCCAACAATCCACTTCGTCTACTTCAACGGCATCTTCCTCAAAGAATTCAAAAAGGCCGTATTTCACCATAATACAAGCGTAAATGCGAAATAAAAGGAACAGACGAAAATAAGTCCTTTTCCAAAAACAGCCTCGTTTTGAAATAGCGCATCCTCTGGGCGCGTGGCATCATGGGATATAACGACCTATGACCTGGAGACAGATTCATGACTTACACGCGTTTATTTGTTCACACTGATCTAAGTTTCAGATGTTTTTATAAAGAAAACTGAAAGGTTAATTCTATTTTAAATTTTAGGTTTATTTATTTTAAAAAAATGTATTTATTTTGAATCATTGCGGGCACTGTTCTGTTGTACGCATGCGACATAACCAGACGGCCCTCCTGACCAACACTGCAGTCCAGTTGGTGGCGGTAATGCTCCGTAGGTGGTTGCCAACCGCCTTTAAACACAAAGACGACGACGAAGACGAACAACAACAACCCGACGGCCATATTTGGGTTGACCTGCTTCTACAACGTTACAGACAACATGGGATTAATCCCGATATCTCTCTTCCGAGACAAACAAGATGCAATCGACGAAAGAGAAGAATTGTAGGCGGTGAAACCATTGATCCCGACTCTTCACAGTCGGTTGCTCCCGTAAGTACAAAAGAGATCCGTTTTGCCTTATGTTTATTGTTTAGACTGGGTCACTAACAATCGGGTTGGGGGGGTACTCCAAAAGTATTGTAGCACTGCGGGGGGTGCGTATTAAAAAAAAAAAAAGAGAGTAACAGAGCGAGGCATGCGAAAATATTAAGATTTCTTTCACAAAGAAAAAACATGTAACATAAAGGCACACCATTCTAATCAAATTAAGGGCCAGACCATTTGATCATGAGGGTTCACAAAAAAGAAAACATCCATCCATCTTCTACCCAGCTAACAATGGAACGTTGCCTGAACGTTACATCAAAGTGGCAGTAACGTTGCATCACAACGTTGTAGGAACATTCATTTGTAGACTCTCCAGAACGTTCCTGGGATGTTGCCAAGAACGTTGCCAAACCACCAACCTAGAACGTTCTCAGGAGGTTGTGACAACATTGCTGCAACGTTGTTGCAATGTCCCCCAACACGAAGGAACACTGTGAACACTGCATGAGTCTGTAAATTGCAAGTTTATTACTTTAGAAGTATTATTACAATAGCAATGCATTAACCCATGGACAAGTTCTCAGTAACTTGATTAGTTCTCATCCGCCCTCCAGTATTATTACAATTACAATAGCATTAAGCCAGGGATCAGTTCTCATCTGTGATGTATGACCCATGACTAAGGTTCAAAGATTTTGTTATTTTCACTGTGCAATTGTATACACTAGAAAACAAAATTTCTTTTCTCAATCAGTGACTTCAGTGCAATAAAACTTCAATAGAATAATTTACCTTACATAAATAAATAAACACATAAAATAATACAGTCATAGAAACAGGTAAAATACACTCCAATCTCTCAGGTACTAAGCCAGGTGACATCATCCAGTATTATTACAGTTGCAATAGCATTAAGCCATGGATAAGTTCTCAGTATAAAATGAACTAGAAGGGTCAACATTAAACAAAAACTGAAGATGTCTCCACTGCCCACCCTTTAAAGCAGCAACATCAGCCCCGGATCCAGACCGGTTTGGACCGATGTAGTTGCATCGGTCAGATTTTTTTTATGCATTGTTCGTCATCAGTAAAAAAAACAAAACAAAAAAAAAACAACTCAATCCTGAATAGTGCCAAACGTGTCCCCGTGGTGAACACAGCTTTTGATTTGTTCCCACAATGGTGGGTGGATCACAAAGGTGGATCAAAACAAACATAGCGTCAGTCCAGTCGAGTTGATGATCATGGCATCCAGGAAAAAGTTGTTGTGCAAGGAAAATTGGGCACTTATTTCATGTCTCCCCCGCACCTTACAGAGGGGGAGACATAAGTTTTCAGTATAAAATGAATCACTTCTCATCTGACCCATGACTAATTCTGGCATCATCACTCATGGCACTGCCGTCCATGGCGTCATCATTCACTACACAATGGTCCATGGCATCAGCATCCACATCATCGCCCATGGCTTCATTCACCCCAGCATCTGAATCAGCATTAACACCAGTACCAATTCTTTCATCCTCCTTCTTTGCCTAAAAAACAAAGAAAACCATTCATAAAAATACTATACAATAACTTCTATAGTGCCAGTCCCCTCAGCACAGTGAAGTTCAAGGGCACTCAACCAGTCCATGTATTAGTATGCAAAATCCTTAATTCAATATCTCAATTTTTACAATTCATATTTTAATTTTTCACAGGATACTATTCAATGGTTTCAATCCTATCTTTCGAACAGAAAGCAGCGTGTTGTTGTGGATGGTGCCACATCCTCGTATCTCCCTAGTTATGTTGGACTTCCACAAGGCTCAATATTAGCCCCTCTATTATTCTTTCTGTATAGAAATGATCTCCCCGATGTGTGCTCTGAACTAAATATGCAAATGTATGCAGATGACGCAGTAATCTTTACCCAGGGAAAAGAGTGACAAAATATCTGTAGACCTCACAAATGCACTATGTAAAATACACAAATGACTACATAAAAATTGTCTTCTGCTGAACACCAAAAAACTGTATGTATATGTTCACCAAAAGACCAATTAAGCTAGCCAGATCCCATGTTTTCTTGGAAGGGGAAGAACTGTGCTTGTGAACCAATTCAAATATCTCTGAGTGATATTAGACCCAAATCTTATATTAAAAAAAAAACATATCAAAAAGGTAAATAACACTGTAAAGTTCAATCGATCTAATTTTAAACAGATAAGACTGTTTATTACAATAGATGCGGCCAAATCTTACTTACACTTCATGTCACATATAGAGTATTGCATTACAACATGGTCCTTTGCAGGAACAACTGTACTGAAACCAGTAGAACAATTGTACAAAAAAGCCATAACAATATTGGACCAAAAAAAAAAAAAAAAAAAAAAAAAAAAAACAGATTTCTTATCACCGTCCAATCTTAGAAAAATATAAGCTTTTAAGTTTTGAGAATTTCATGCTATTTAAAATGTGTTGTGCTGTGTACAGGTCCCTACACAATTTGGCCACACTCCCTCTGAGAAACTATATTAACAGGAAAAGTAACAATGAAATTAACACCAGATCCTCCGCTAGGTGTGATTGCGAGATCAAATTTTGAAAAACTGTCTTTGCTCAAAATGTACTCTCTATTAGGGGCAGTAGCACATGGATTACTCTGCCAACGACAATCAGGTTCAGCCCCACATTTGCTTTATTCAAGCCACAGCTTAAAACATGACTGAAAGATAACCAAACCTGTAATCATTACAAGTTAAAGACATGCAAAAACAATATACTTTCATATACATGTGCACAACAACACATAGGTAAGCTTATGCACACCAGCACTTTAAAGAGATACTGCAGCTGTATCGAGCACTTTACTATCGCGACAAAGCACTTTAATTCAGCATCTTATAATAAAACTGACTGTACCTGTACATACCTACAACTGAAATCTACCTCAGTACTTTCCTGCACTTTATATTGAGACAACAGCATTTTAACCTCCATCTTGACCGGAACAGATAACTCCTCCTTTATATGGCTCTGGGTTATATTAAAATATGACAGTGTATTATACTGTAAAATTGTCAATGTTTTTAGGCTTGTTAAATGCTCTGTGTTTTATATTTTATGTCTGGAGACTACGGATGGAAATTAGTATTATGCTAAAACTGGCATATTTACGTTAAAGTGTGTGCGCCCTATATATATATATATATATATATATACATATGTGTGTGTGTGTATACTGTCTATAAACAATTGTACGTTCATTAATATGCACTGTCCCTGTCAAATAAACCAATAATGAATGAATGAATTCCCATTGTCAACACAGCCGAGTGACAGTTACACTATGGAGGGAAGGTGAGCCCAAACAGATAGGTTTTAAGATGTTTAAGAGAATACAGAATGTGAGGAACAGATTGAGAGAGAGAGATTGCTCCAAAGAGCTGGGGTGCATGTGAGCCGGTCACGGTCTTCACTCTTGAAACAGTCAACACTAGACCGGGATTTGATTGAAGGGAATGACTAGGTGTGGCCATGGTGCTAGTACAAGTCACCTGTGAGTTGCTGATGCCATAAAAGTTTAACTACTTACCCTCTTTGCTGCATGGCGCAGTGTTTCAGTTAACGCATCATCGATAGCATCTGGTAAAATTTCCATCTTGTTGCTGAAGGCTTCTGTCACAAAAACAAAATAAAAAACGGTCTTGTATTTTCCCCTTTTTTAACTGGAGAAACGATAAAATTCTTTTTAATTGCTAACTAAAATTAAATGATGCAGTGAGACACCTTGATAACTTACTCTTCAAAACTCTAGAGAGTGAGAGGCTGCAGGGCTTTCTTCCCTTTCCATCCTTTGAGGCTGACGCCAGCCTACAACCGCCACATCCCAATTTCGCCGAGCATCGTCCTGGCAAAGGAGTTCAGCATTGATCCAGATAGCTGTTTCAGCAGATTCACCTATGACAGAGTAAAAAGTAGTATGTGTGCAATGGCAATATGCAACTTTTATGAAAATAACCACTTCTGCAAAAGTGTTAAGAACAATAATTTACCACTGTCCTCCTAAACTCCTGGTCCTCCAGCGTTTTGCTGAATTGGTCCAGCTCCTCCGTTGTTTTAAGTCTGGCCTGCATTATCTCCAATGCAGTCAGCTTCTTCAGCAGCCTGATTCCTCACAGTAGTTGTAGTATGCGGTCCACCTTTGACTCCAGTCTGTCGAGTCATTGCTGCGTACCATCTGTTACAAAGTTGCTTCAAGTTTAGTTTACATGAAACAGCTACAATGCTGCTGAAAGCAGGAACACGTATATAAACACAACAGAACTACTCGATCAGTTAATAGGCCTCTCATGCAATGAAATTTGATGACATGGTTGTTTGTATAAATACATTATTAAGATGGCGTCGAGCTGGCAGCTCGGTTATAGAAATGAGTTTGTAGAGGGGCAGCTAGCTCTTATTAACAAATTCCATAAAAACCTGAAACATATCTGTGCCTCTCGTGTGGCCTTTCAAAGGTAAAATGCTCAGCAGTTCTTTTACATTCATGTTGTCAAAAAACATTCTAATAAAAACACATCGCTGAGCCACGTCCACAGTATCAGTGGATTCATCGAATTGCAGAGAAAAACACTCACATACCTCAATATCATTCCTCAGTTGCCGATCAATATCCTCTGCCATGAACTCGCATCGTCATGCAACAGACTTTCTTGAGAGCTGCACATCCTGCAGACACGATCTCCTTCTGATTTTTAAAATCGGCAAAGAGCACATCTGCAGCTTCCATGAAAGCTTCTTTCACAATTTCACCATCCTTGAATGATTTCTTTCTTTTTGCCAGAACACGGCTGGCACGATAAGAAGCTGTGGTTGCAGCCTTACTGGTGTTATTTGTCCGGGGGAAAACGGCCTGTTGTGCTGCAAGCCGGCTTTTAGCCGGGAAGCTAGCATCGTAGCTCTTGTGGATCGTCTTAAAATGCCGCTCCAAATTCCCTTTCTTCGGTAATGCCACGTTTGCATTGCAGATAAGGCAGATGGATTTGCCATTTGAATAAACGAAAAAATAATCTTCCTCCCACTCTGGATGAAAATGATAAGTTTGGGATCTTTTTCCTCCGCCATTATACGCTAGCGTCACTCTCCACTGTAGCTCCTCACGACCTCTTGACCCTGCGCATGCGCAGATAGAATGAACCGTGGGAGTCCCCCCCCCCCCCCCATGCAATTGACCGGTCAATCCGGACTAGACTATCATCGGGACGGTAGGCCTACTAAAGTATCCCTGAGAATGAAAACTTTCAGAAAATTAAGTAAGTTATAAAATATACACTCAACAAAAATATAAACGCAACACTTTTGGTTTTGCTCCCATTTTGTATGAGATTAACTCAAAGATCTAAAACTTTTTCCACATACACAATATCACCATTTCCCTCAAATATTGTTCACAAACCAGTCTAAATCTGTGATAGTGAGCACTTCTCCTTTGCTGAGATAATCCATCCCACCTCACAGGTGTGCCATATCAAGATGCTGATTACACACCATGATTAGTGCACAGGTGTGCCTTAGACTGTCCACAATAAAAGGCCACTCTGAAAGGTGCAGTTTTATCACACAGCACAATGCCACAGATGTCGCAAGATTTGAGGGAGCGTGCAATTGGCATGCTGACAGCAGGAATGTCAACCAGAGCTGTTGCTTGTGTATTGAATGTTCATTTCTCTACCATAAGCCGTCTCCAAAGGCTTTCAGAGAATTTGGCAGTACATCCAACCAGCCTCACAACCGCAGACCACGTGTAACCACACCGGCCCAGGACCTCCACATCCAGCATGTTCACCTCCAAGATCGTCTGAGACCAGCCACTCGGACAGCTGCTGAAACAATCGGTTTGCATAACCAAAGAATTTCTGCACAAACTGTCAGAAACTGTCTCAGGGAAGCTCATCTGCATGCTTGTCATCCTCATCGGGGTCTCAACCTGACTCCAGTTCGTCGTCGTAACCGACTTGAGTGGGCAAATGCTCACATTCGCTGGCGTTTGGCACGTTGGAGAGGTGTTCTCTTCACGGATGAATCCCGGTTCACATTGTTCAGGGCAGATGGCAGACAGCGTGTGTGGCGTCGTGTGGGTGAGTGGTTTTCTGATGTCAATGTTGTGGATCGAGTGGCCCATGGTGGCGGTGGGGTTATGGTATGGGCAGGCGTCTGTTATGGACAAAGAACACAGGTGCATTTTATTGATGGCATTTTGAATGCACAGAGATACCGTGACGAGATCCTGAGGCCCATTGTTATGCCATACATCCAAGAACATCACCTCATGTTGCAGCAGGATAATGCACGGCCCCATGTTGCAAGGATCTGTACACAATTCTTGGAAGCTGAAAATGTCCCAGTTCTTGCATGGCCGGTATACTCACCGGACATGTCACCCATTGAGCATGTTTGAGATGCTCTGGACCGGCGTATACGACAGCGTGTACCAGTTCCTGCCAATATCCAGCAACTTCGCACAGCCATTGAAGAGGAGTGGACCAACATTCCACAGGCCACAATTGACAACCTGATCAACTCTATGCGAAGGAGATGTGTTGCACTGCATGAGGCAAATGGTGGTCACACCAGATACTGACTGGTATCCCCCCCCCCCCAATAAAACAAAACTGCACCTTTCAGAGTGGCCTTTTATTGTGGACAGTCTAAGGCACACCTGTGCACTAATCATGGTGTCTAATCAGCATCTTGATATGGCACACCTGTGAGGTGGGATGGATTATCTCAGCAAAGGAGAAGTCCTCACTATCACAGATTTAGACTGGTTTGTGAACAATATTTGAGGGAAATGGTGATATTGTGTATGTGGAAAAAGTTTTAGATCTTTGAGTTCATCTCATACAAAATGGGAGCAAAACCAAAAGTGTTGCGTTTATATTTTTGTTGAGTGTAAGTGTTAAGAAAGAAAATACAGGAATCACTTTATTTAAATTTCCAACAATACCAATTCACCAGCCTTATCAATCAATATATAGATTGATAAGGCTGGTGAATTATATATAGTAGTTAATAGAACGTCCCCTCAACGTAAGTACAACGTTCCAAAGAAACGTCCAAAAACTGTAACAAGTAAACGTTCTTGATGGAAGTTGCCAGGAGGTGGACAGAACGTTCCCAATTGTGCAACGAAAATGTAACCTCCCAGCAACGTTGCAAGGACGTTCCGTGTTAGCTGGGTACCGCTTAGTCGAATCAAGGGTCTGCGGGGGGCTGGAGTCTATCTCAGCAGTCATAGGGCGTGAGGTGGGGTACACCCAGGACAGGATGCCAGTGTGTCGCAGGGCCACAAACAGACAAACACACACAGACACACCCACACGCACACCTAAGGACAATTTTGTTAAAGATTCCAGTCCACCTAACCCGCATGTCTTTGGATGTGGGAGGAAACCCACGCAAACACGGGGAGAACATGCAAACTCCACACAGAAAGGCCACGGGAATTGAACCCACGACCTACTCACTGTGAGGCAACAGTGCTAACCACTAAGCTACCGTGCCGCCCAAAAGAAAACATAATATGGAGAAATAATCTTTAAAAAAAAATTATTGCAATAAAGCACTTAAAATAATTTGAAGTCTGACTGCCTTCGGCTTGCAGTATTTTTGTTTCAATTTTATCAGCACCGTATATGCTCTATTAGAAGTGCATGCACTTACATGACACACTTTTGGTAAAAATAAGACATTAACATTTCTGTATACAGTAAATGCAGTGTTTGGTTTAGGTGCACTTCTGATAGAGCAAATATGGTATTTGAAGTTTAAGATAAGTAGTTGTAGTGCCCTTTTAGTTTCACGCTATATTCTACATGAGTAATCTAGGGGGAATGTATTTTCTAGTACTGTTGTGTAGGGATTGCATCAGACAATACAATGCCAATGTTAAAAATATGACCTATTGTTACCATGAACATGTAGATATCACCTGAGCTTCGAAGAGAAAATACAATATCTGAGGAAAAGGGAATAAAAGTTGCATTTTGTATATAAGAAATAATATAATAGCAAAATATTCAGTGTAAAACATAAAAAGGAATTTGGATTTATATGAAAAAAATTCCTTCCTTGACCACACCCCCCTCCCAAGAGCTAGTGATCCATTCCTAAGATAACAGATTTTTGTAGAAGAAGCATAATGTCTTTACACATGATCATAATGTTTTTACATATGATCATAATGTTTTTACATATGATCAGGATATAGATATCAGAGTATGATATTGGCTTTTAAACATCAATCAAGATTAAAAATATTAAATGCCACTTCTGTGCATACTTGAAATTCATGATGCTAAAGGTGCATGTATCCTATATTTTTTCCTAGGAGCATCCAAAGACTGACAAAGGAATTGATTGTAACCACTGTGGCACTGATGTTGAACAACCTGAAACTGACTTACCAATGAAGGAGCTGTGTTTCAACATAGTAGTTCTCAAGATGGTGGGGTGGTTTTAGAACAGGATGATCTAGTGGACAATGGAACTGAGGGTGATGTTCACAATGAAGTAGACCAAGCAGATTCAGCAGACGTGGTATGGTGATGATGGATCTGATCATAACGTTGAAGATAACACTTGGCATATTGATGGCAACAAGGAAGGCAAGGATGATTTGGGGCAAGAAGAGGGTGGAGACTCAGGACAAAATGAAGAAATGGATCAGGGGGGTGATGAAGATTGGCATGACAATGGAGTTGACTCTGGAGGAGATGATGAAGATGATGATTTTTAGCATGGTGATGGGGAGGAAGGAGATGAACCAGATGATAAATACCGGGTAAGTCAGCATTATGAATGAGACCAATTTATGTACCATATTTCCTCTATTATAGAAATAAATAGAAGTACACTTAAACCAAACATTGCATTTATTGCATATAGAAATGTTAACATATGACTTATTTTGACCATAAAATTGCTTCTGTCATTTACATAAGCACATGCCCTTCTAATAGAGCAAACATGGTGTTTGGTTTTTCTATGCACTGTAACCGTATGAATTGTCTACTCATTTCACGACCTTAACCTTAACAAAAGAAAAACAAATTAAAATATTTTCTTACTTCAAACATACATGTACCATATTTCCTCTATTAGAAGTGCACCTTGGGCCAAAAATTTCATTCTTTGTATACAAGACTTTTAAAATATCTTTACTTATTTTATTTTGACCATAGAAACACATCTGTCATTTACATAAGTGTATGCACTTCTAATAGAGGAAATACAGTATGTATATATTGATATGAAATCATCTTTTTAGCTCTGTTACAAAACTGATATGTTGACTGTCCGTCCATTCTTCCTTTTCATATTTTTGACCTCTCCAAATTTGCAAATCAGAATCCTGTCTTATTATCTGAGCATGTTCCTGGGTAGTCCTTTGTATGTCTTGTTTTTGTGCAAATTTCTATTATTTGCAAATATATTTGTGACACCGTTCTTCATACATGATGACAATATATGCATAGTCGTAGCCAGTGAGTGGTCACTGCTCGCCTATCTAATAGTGTCAGAATTAATGTTCATATAATAAAAAAATTATGGCTCAACCAACTAGAAACAGTCCATGTCTGATGGGTGCAGCCACATGTTTATCTAAGGCTCTTTCTGATATCAGCCCTGTGTTAGTCCTCTGCGTGACTAATGTTACACTAATGTTACATGTTATGGTTTTTTTTTTTTTTGCCTTTTTTAGGGATTCAGCCTTGAAGATGGAAATCTTCCAATTTATCCAGATGCACTCATCACCAAGTCACAGAGTCTACTGCTGATAGTGTCCTATGTGTTGTGTGGGCCGCCCGAAGAGAAGGTACTGCTGGCCAACACCAGAGGGCGCCCTGCCTCTAGACGGGCTTCAGGCACCAGAGGGCGCAGTTTGCCGCCAAGAGCTTCAGGACCTCTGACAGCTGTCACTCATCACCTCATCATGCCATCCATAAAAGCCTGGAGAAGACACCACACCCCTGCCGAGAAATCGTCTGAAGTATTCAGGTAAAATGACTCAGCCGACTTGTGCAGTTTGCACACATTAAGCTTGCAGCTAAGCGTAGTTGTAACGTCCTTTACATCTAGGCTTGGAGAGCTGTTTAATTATCTATCCTGAGTTTGCAGACGTAACCCATTACACTTGCAGCTGGAGCTGAGGTTGTAGAAGTCGGGAGGAGTTGGCGTTCCCGCTCCTCAGCGGTTAAGTGTAAATTGGGATCTGCAAGAACTGTGGATATTGTGAGAGTGGGAGGTGTTTTCTCCCTTCATCAGAAGAACTCTGCTGACTGTTTACTGGGTGTGTGCTCACACACCCTCTCTTGACTGTTTCTGCTTCCTGCCAGCAGTACCCGATCTGACAGCTGGAGATGGTGGCCACCTGGTGACTCGGGACTTGGCGGCTCCGGTGTGTTCCAGATCCGTTGGCGGTGGAAATTGTGTGGGTCCCGACTCTTCCCTGGACAGGCGTCTCCTATCCTCGAGCCTGCCCACACGACACCAACTTCATAATCGACCGTAGTATTGAATTGTATCTGTATCCGTTGTGCACATTTCACAACATTAAAAGTGTTTCTTATTTCCATTGACCGTTCATTTACGCCCCCTGTTGTGGGTCCATGTCATTACACTTTTCACAACACTATGTCTTGCGGCATGGTCTTTCTGATAGTTCTTTGGATGATCTTCTTTCTTTGATGAATATACACTGTCCAAACAGTGTTCCTACATCAAAGTGTTTGCTGTACAAGAGTGTTGAAGATTCAATGTATGAGGTATGTTTATTTTTTATTCAATCATCACCTGTACTGACCAATGTGTTTCATATAATCAAGTTATGCTGCATTTACACATAGGTAGGGCGCGTACGAATGTGTATATTTGCTTCATTCTTGGCACATTCCTGACATTCTTAAAGTGATCAGCAGCCAAGAATGTATACTTCGTGGCATTCGTGACTTGTCGTTATGTGTAAATGCAGCATTAGTCTGTGCTGATTTAATTTGCCATGGTATGCTAGTAAATCATGTTCTTGTTGGTGAGTTTTTTTTTTTTTTTGGGGGGGGGGGGGGTACAGAGTGCTTATCATTGATAATGATACTTAAAAAGCCATCACTTGACCCAGCTATCTTAGCTAATTATAGGCCAATCTCCAACCTTCCTTTTCTCTCAAAAATTCTTGAAAGGGTAGTTGTAAAACAGCTAACTGATCATCTGCAGAGGAATGGTCTATTTGAAGAGTTTCAGTCAGGTTTTAGAATTCATCATAGTACAGAAACAGCATTAGTGAAGGTTACAAATGATCTTTTTATGGTCTCAGACAGTGGACTCATCTCTGTGCTTGTTCTGTTAGACCTCAGTGCTGCTTTTGATACCGTTGACCATAAAATTTTATTACAGAGATTAGAGCATGCCATAGGTATTAAAGGCACTGCACTGCGGTGGTTTGAATCATATTTATCTAATAGATTACAATTTGTTCATGTAAACGGGGAATCTTCTTCACAGACTAAGGTTAATTATGGAGTTCCACAAGGTTCTGTGCTAGGACCAATTTTATTCACTTTATACATGTTTCCCTTAGGCAGTATTATTAGACGGCATTGCTTAAATTTTCATTGTTACGTAGATGATACCCAGCTTTATCTATCCATGAAGCCAGAGGACACACATCAATTAGCTAAACTGCAGGATTGTCTTACAGACATAAAGACATGGATGACCTCTAATTTCCTGCTTTTAAACTCAGATAAAACTGAAGTTATTGTACTTGGCCCCACAAATCTTAGAAACATGGTGTCTAACCAGATCCTTACTCTGGATGGCATTACCCTGACCTCTAGTAATACTGTGAGAAATCTTGGAGTCATTTTTGATCAGGATATGTCATTCAATGCACATATTAAACAAATATGTAGGACTGCTTTTTTGCATTTGCACAATATCTCTAAAATTAGAAAGGTCTTGTCTCAGAGTGATGCTGAAAAACTAATTCAGGCATTTATTTCCTCTAGTCTGGACTATTGTAATTCATTATTATCAGGTTGTCCTAAAAGTTCCCTGAAAAGCCTTCAGTTAATTCAAAATGCTGCAGCTAGAGTACTAACAGGGACTAGAAAGAGAGAGCATATCTCACCCATATTGGCCTCTCTTCATCGGCTTCCTGTTAATTCTAGAATAGAATTTAAAATTCTTCTTACTTATAAGGTTTTGAATAATCAGGTCCCATCTTATCTTAGGGACCTCATAGTACCATATCACCCCAATAGAGCGCTTCGCTCTCAGACTGCAGGCTTACTTGTAGTTCCTAGGGTTTGTAAGAGTAGAATGGGAGGCAGCCATCAGCTTTCAGGCTCCTCTCCTGTGGAACCAGCTCCCAATTCAGATCAGGGAGACAGACACCCTCTCTACTTTTAAGATTAGGCTTAAAACTTTCCTTTTTGCTAAAGCTTATAGTTAGGGCTGGATCAGGTGACCCTGAACCATCCCTTAGTTATGCTGCTATAGACTTAGACTGCTGGGGGGTTCCCATGATGCACTGAGTGTTTCTTTCTCTTTTTGCTCTGTATGCACCACTCTGCATTTAATCATTAGTGATTGATCTCTGCTCCCCTCCACAGCATGTCTTTTTCCTGGTTCTCTCCCTCAGCCCCAACCAGTTCCAGCAGAAGACTGCCCCTCCCTGAACCTGGTTCTGCTGGAGGTTTCTTCCTTTTAAAAGGGAGTTTTTCCTTCCCACTGTTGCCAAGTGCTTGCTCACAGGTGGTCGTTTTGACCATTGGGGTTTTTCTGTAATTATTGTATGGCCTTGCCTTACAATATAAAGCGCCTTGGGGCAACTGTTTATTTTGATTTGGCGCTATATAAATAAAATTGATTTGATTTTGATTTGATTTGATAATGAATGTTGCTCAAGTTTCTGTTGTGCATTAAAAAACAATCATGCTCTAGCAGGTTTCAATGTTCTTATATTCATACCATTCTTCTATTTCAATTTCAGGTTCACTGTTATTGCATGGAGTGCACTGCATATCTTGGCCCCGAGAAATTGTCAAGGAATTGTACAAACTGTGGCAATGAATTCAGTGCAGACATCTCACATGCAGAAGGTATTTTTTTTCTCCGGATGCCTGTCAAAACATAGCTGCAAAGAATGACGAAAGTACTAGAAGTGGCAGCTGCCCTTGAAAATCAAAATATTGATGAACTCTTGAGAGAAACTAACATAAATGACATTGTTCATGGTATACCGTTATAAAGACTGCAGGATATAGCACCTCGAAGTGAAATAACCAGATGCCCCAGGTCTCTCAAAACGCAGAAGTATTGAAAGGTATCTGAACGGCGAGCTCTCCTGTTCTATTCTTTCGTGGTGTTTCAGGAAATTTTACCTGCTGTGTATAAACACTGGTTCTTATTTGTATTTGGTATTTATGACCTCATGAGGGAGAGTGTTTTTGAAAGAAAGGTTCGTGAGAGCAACACTTGCCTCAGGATGTTTGTTCTAATGACTGAGCAGTTGTATAGAATAAGACATTGCACTTTCAGTGTCCACTCATTGATTCATTTTGCCCAGTCACTTATCAACACTGGCCCTTTATGGGCAACTTCCACCTTTGTTTTTGAGGGATACAACAGGACTTTGATTAGGTGTTTCCACAGTACCCAGGAAGTTGGTTTGCAGATTTGTGAGACATTCTCTCTCATGAAGGTTATGACAGAGTTAGCAGTTAATTGCATGGAGGAGAACATTGATGTGTCTGTCCTGTACACCTCATTGGCCAGCAGACACACTAAATCAAAATGCACAAACGTGTTTTCAAATAATTTGTGTGCTCTTGGCAAAGGAGAGCAAGTTATTCTGCCTCCATCAAAGTTACTGGCTGCAAGCAGACTGACAGGGAACCAAGTGCACACTTCCGCCATTGTACACAAGAGTTATTTTTCATCACCTGCTGTATGCCAACAGTGACTATTTTTGATCTGCTCGGCATTGCAACTGCTATGTTGCATTTACTCATGGTGTGTATGAATATGGAAGAATTGAAACTTTTCTCTGTTAAGTTGGGACCCGACTGCATGAGTGATGATGTTTTTTGTTTGTGTGATAAAGCAAATATCATACTAGTAAAGCCATTCAGCATTACACGAAGACCATCATTTGTTGATGCAAGGCTAGGCTGTTCATCTGACTTTCTTGTAAATATTGACCAACATGCAGATAACCCAAATATTTGTATTTATCCAGGAGACATCCTGCAAAAATGTATTTTCATGAAATCTGATGTTTCATCTTACTTGTGCCCACTGCCTTCTCAGTTCTACTGGGATTAAGTTGTGAATTGATGGTTGCACATGAATGTTTTACATGTTAGCAGAACTTGGCCCTCTATAGAATTCTATAGTACAGTCTAAAGAATTCTCCAGGTCTGTCTATAGAATCCTATAGGACAGCCTATGGAATTGTTTTAATAGATTTTGTCATTACATTATTACAAAAGTACATAAGACTAACAGAACCCAAAAGGTTAGCTTACAGAAATCCTAAAGCTCTGTGAACACAGATTTTGCTATTAGACTGCAGAATGTCAAATACATGTGCTGTATTTTCTCAATCAGAAGCACATGTGCTTACGTAAATGACAGAGGGGTTTCTGTGGTCAAAATAAGTCATATTTTAACATTTCTGTACTTAAAGAATGGAATTTTTGTTTGAGATGCGCTTCTAGTGGTTTGCTTCTAATAGAAGAAATACAGTATGCATTTGTCATGGATTGAGATAAATGATATAGCCCAGGACTGGCAAATTTTGACCAGCAGAAATTCTGCACACGAATAGACTTTTGTTAATGTGTGACTGAAAAATGTAAATGTGTATGCTCAAATTCACATATAAGCGTACAACTACTAGGACAGCTAAAATATGGATTTCACTAAAAATATCAAATAAAATTTATACATGACAAAATCAAAAGGCAAAGTTCTAACATGCAAAACATTCGTGTAGGAACATTATTTTAGAAGACAGTTTCAAATGGTTACTGAAACTATATGCATGAATATGGGATGAAGTCCCTAGCAAGTCATGGATTGGCAAGTCACAAGTCTCAAGTCATAATGACCACCAATTGTTTGCAAGCTGACTTGAGACTTGTGACTTGCCAATCCATGACTTGCTAGTGACTTCGTACCACCTCTGGCATATAGGATATAAATGGTCCTACAGGATTGTATACACTTACTGAAATTATTTGCATGGCATATAGGCATATATACATATATGGCATATATACACTGGCGTACGGGTTGACCTGCTATAACATATGGATGTGTAGTTTCAGTTACAGATGTTATAGTAACCATTTGAAGCAAACTGCATTAATGCTGACCTGTTTGGATGTTTACAACTATACTTGTGTTTGATGATACTGCAGTTTCCAAGTTCCATGGTTCTACAAAGAAAATGATATATGTGATTAGGTATATGTATACATTTAATAATTTTGAATTTGTAATAAAAGATATTGTTGAATTTGTAATAATGTTGTGTAACTTTTTTATACTTTGCCTTTTATATCTGCTTGTGTATAAGTGTGATGTGTATATACACACTTCTCAAAAAACCCCTGGCAAAAATTATGGAATCACCAGCTTTGGAGGATGTTCATTCAGTTGTTTAATATTGTAGAAAAAAAAGCAGATCACAGAAATGACACAAAACTAAAGTCATTTCAAATGGCAACTTTCTGGCTTTAAGAAACACTATAAGAAATCAGGAAAAAAAAAATTGTGGCAGTCAGTAACGGTTACTTTTTTAGACCAAGCAGAGGGAAAAAAATATGGAATCACTCAATTCTGAGGAAAAAATTATGGAATCATGAAAAACAAAAGAACGCTCCAACACATCACTAGTATTTTGTTGCACCACCTCTGGCTTTTATAACAGCTTGCAGTCTGAGGCATGGACTTAATGAGTGACAAACAGTACTCTTCATCAATCTGGCTCCAACTTTCTCTGATTGCTGTTGCCAGATCAGCTTTGCAGGTTGGAGCCTTGTCATGGACCATTTTCTTCAACTTCCAGCAAAGATTTTCAATTGGATTAAGATCCGGACTATTTGACTATATTGACCCTATGTGTCTTTTTGCAAGGAATGTTTTCACAGTTTTTGCTCTATGGCAAGATGCATTATCATCTTGAAGAATGATTTCATCATCCCCAAACATCCTTTCAATTGATGGGATAAGAAAAGTGTCCAAAATATCAACGTAAACTTGTGCATTTATTGACGATGTAATGACAGCCATCTCCCCAGTGCCCCATCTTAATGCAAGCTTAAGATGTTGGCTGTTTGATCACAGCTTTCCGCTACAAAACAATATGCACAGTCCTGGCATTGAGAATACTCAAATCAGCTGATGACTTTGTAGCAGGAGGCGTTAAAGGCTCTCGTTGTACCCTGTCTGTGCTGAGTGCGAGGGAAGGTCTGCAGAATTGGTTGAACCTGCAGATTTAGGGGAGGTGATGGTCAAGCAGTTAAGCATTGGGCTTGAGACCAGAGGGTCCTCGGTTTAAATCCCAGCCTGACCGGAAAATCACTGAGGGCCCTTGGGCAAGGTCCTTAATCCCCTAGTTGCTCCCAGTGTGTATATATTTAGTACCTTGTATGGCAGCACCCTCACATCGGGATGAATGTGAGGCATTAGTGTGTAAAGTGCTTTGAGCGTCTGCTATATAAATGCTGTCCATTTATTTATTTCATTTAGCTCTTGTTTGAGAAATGTCTGGAAGTATAGAAAGTTTCAAAATGAGTCTGTGGAAACTAATCCTCAAGATCAATGCTGAAATTCAAAAATCAAAAATGTGTTTTTGTTCTTGTTCCCACACCTGAATGTTTGAGCATCACTGTTCAGAATTACATATGTGCAGATTTTGATACTTAAAGACTGTTTTTACATTAATTTGCAGAAAGTTTCTATGTGCTCACTGAAAATCGATTCATTAGGGCGGTGCCTACGAGCAGGATTTGTGACATCACAAATAGTTTGGAGCCAATATTCAACTTATACAAGTGTGACGTCTCCAGTGCACAGACACAGAGAATGGACTTTACTTTATTTTATATCATCTTAAAACATGTCTGGAATCATTAAGCAGTGACGGCCCTGAAATAACAAACTGAGGTGGTCAAGCTTTACCTGTTTTTACATGTTGCTACATGGTGGGTTAAGAACACTTTTAGTTCATTAACATTCAAACTCGGGGACCTTTAGGCTGAACTGGGAGGTTCCTGCTGCAGCTCCTGCTGTTGTCGTCCGATGTTTCATGGTCATCATCAGGGTCAGTCTCCTCCCTCTGTGAATCTAAAAGTATTGAATGACATCATCAACACTTAATTTATAATATTTTAAATTAAACTTGCATTATACTTTTTACAATATAGCAAAAAGTGCAGATGTTTAATTGCTATTAAGACTCTATTAAAAACTGCAGAGTGCACAATGCAGCTTAATTTAGCAACTAAAAGTAGGTAATTAAGTTACCTCATTGACTGAGTAACTGTCAAATCCTGCAGAACAACACATGATACTACATTTTTTAAATAGTTTAAGCTTTTTCTTCTGCCTACACCCTTTCAGGCACATGTGTATGTTGTTAAATTGTTTTCTTTAAGAGTGTTCTTTTCTACAGTGAGAAAAATAAGTATTTGAACACCCTGGGATTTTGCAAGTTCTCCCACTTAGAAATCATGGAGGGGTCTGAAATTTTCATCTTAGGTGCATAACAATGTATGATTTTTAATAATTTTTTGTATGTTACTGCTGCAAATAAGTATTTGAACACCTACCAACCAGCAAGAATTCTAGCTCACACAGACCTGTAAATTTTTCTTTAAGAAGCCCTCTTATTCTGCACTCTTTACCTGTATTAATTGCACCTGTTTGAACTTGTTACCTGTATAAAAGACACCTGTTCACACACTCAATCAATCACACTCCAACCTGTCCACCATAGCCAAGACCAAAGAGCTGTCTAAGGACACCAGGGACAAAACTGTAAACCTCCACAAGGCTGGGATGGACTACAGGACAACAGGCAAGCAGTTTGGTAGAAGACGACAACAACTGTTATGATTATTTATTAGAAAGTGGAAGACACACAAGATGACTGTAAATCTCTCTTGGTCTGGGATTCCATGCAAGATCTCACTTTGTGGGGTAAGGATGATTCTGAGAAAGCTCAGAACTACACAGGAGGACCTGGTCAATGACCTGAAGAGAGCTGGGACCACAGTCACAAAGATTACATTAGTAACACATGATGCTGTCATGGTTTAAAATCCTGCAGGGCAGCAAGGTCCCCCTGCTCAAGCCAGCACATGTCCAGGCCCATTTGAAGTTCACCAGTGACCATCTGGATGATCCAGAGGAGGCATGGGAGAAGGTCATGTGGTCAGATGAGACCAGAATAGAGCTTTTTGGAATCAACTCCACTTACCATGTTTAGAGGATGAGAACAACCCCAAGAAAACCATCCCAACCGTGAAGCATGGGGGTGGAAACATCATACTCTGGGGGTGCTCTTCTGCAAAGGGGACAGGACGACTGCACCGTATTGAAGGGAGGATCGATGGGGTCATGTATTGCGAGATTTTGGCAAACAACCTCCTTCCCTCAGTAAGAGCATTGAACATGGGTCATGGCTGGGTCTTCCAGCATGACAATGACCCCAAACACACAGCCAGGGCAACTAAGGAGGGGCTCCGTAAGAAGCATTTCAAGGTCCTGGAGTGGCCTGGCCAGTCTCCAGACTTGAACTCAATAGAAAATCTTTGGAGGGAGCTGAAACTCCAAACCTGAAAGATCTAGAGAAGATCTGTATGGAGGAATGGGCCAAAATCCCTGCTGCAGTGTGTGAAAACCTGGTGAAAAACTACAGGAAACGTTTGACCTCTGTAATTGCAAACAAAGGCTACTGTACCAAATATTAACATTGATTTTCACAGGTGTTCAAATACTGTATTTGCAGCAGAAACACACAAATAAATTATTAAAAAAAATCATACATTGTGATTTCCGGATATTTGTTTTTTTTTAGATTATGTCTCTTACAGTGGACATGCACCTAAGATGAAAATTTCAGACCCCTCCCTGATTTCTAAGTGGGAGAACTTGCAAAATCGCAGGGTGTTCAAATACTTATTTTCCTCACTGTATTTTGAGTCTGTGTGTGCTGAATAAATTAATTCATTCATTCATTCAGTTTTCCTGATATGTGTATTTTCACCTGGAGGTCCATGAGTGCTGGTCCGGCCCTGGAAGATTTGTTCAGCATGTGATCCCTGACTGCTGCGTTCAGGCTGACTCTGAATTTCACTGCTGATTTCAGAGCTCAACGCCTGCTGACCTGCACTGGTCCTGCTCTCAGTTTGTTTCTTCTGAATGAAGAAATCTTGAATATCTCCCGTTCTCCTTTTCATTGTCACTCTACAATGAAAACGACAGCAAACCTTGTTGCTGTTGACCCCGGGGTCAGGGACACCGCTGTCAAATGGAAACAAACACGGCGCCCAGTGAAAACTTGGTTGTATCTGGTTTTTGTTTTGGTGCTGCTCATCGGGGATTCACACTCGAATCCTGGACCTACGGAGTTTCCGTGTATTGAGTGTTTGAAGCTGGCGAGATCCAACGTTTGCTGTGACACTTACAATCTGTGGTCCACTGCAAATGTATCAACATGGATTCATCAAACTACGCCAGGCTCTGGAACTCTGACAGAGAATCCAACTAACATTTCACTTTCTGACGTCCAAGTTGAAGACCTGCCCTCAGAACCAAACTTCAAGTGATTCAAACAGAAAGGCTGCATTTCCTCCATGTGAATGCACAGAGCCTGTTGCCCAAAGTGAACGAGCTTCATCTGATCGCTGAGGGATCCAGAGCTGCCATTATAGGTGTGAGTGAAATGTGGCTGGACGGTTCTGTGACAGACACAGAGAAACTAAAGTTTTTGTATTGTGAGACCAGACATCTCGATCCTGAAAGAAAAAAAATACTGATTTCTGCTTTGATTCAATGTCACTGTGACTATGGCAGCACTTCTTGGTGTTCTGGTCTTACTAAGGACCTTCAGAATTGTCTGCAAAGCACCTGGAACAAAATAGTTTGATATTTCCTCAATGTCCCTCCCAGGACCCACATAGGACACATTGAGTTCAAACAGGTCCAAATTCTTCCAGTAACTCTCAGAATTAAACAGTTAAAAATTAACTTAGTGCATAATATTATTCATGGTACGACCCAGAACTATCTGTCATCCTCCTTTTGTCTAAATTATAATAATCACTCAGGACTCTACTCTCTCATTATTTATCTTTCAAATCTTTTGGACAAACTTCCTTCAAACATACTGGTGCCACAGCCTGGAACGGAATCACAACTCAGTTGCAGTCAAAAAGTAACAAGATAAGTTTTAAAATACAGTTAAAGTTATTTTTATTCAGCCAGCTAAGAGGAACTCAACCCTTTTATTTATTATTAATGTGATTTTTAGTTCAAATGTTTCACCTATCTTCCAGTCAGTTGTTTTTCTAGTCCTAATATTGGTGCTAAATGTGTTGTTTATTTTTATATTTATAGGTATGCAGTTGCTATTTACATTATTAAGATCTTTATTGTGTTCTTTACAATTTGTACTTGTTTAATTGGCATCCCATTGCAAACAATATATACACGGAAGAAGTAATCACATGACTACGTATAGGTCACACAGGTTTAAATCAAACTCTCAGCATCACTGGAAAACATGAAACTGGTCAGTGTTTGAGATGCAGCAGAAGAGACTGTTGAGCACATGTTACTGGAGTGACAAGAATATAACAGACAAAGAAGAATTCTATTAGACAATGACGGAACAGTTTAACATTCGAACAGCTTGGAGGAGTGTATTGGCATATTTAAAGGAAACAGGGTTATTCAAGAGAATATAGGTCAGTGTAATTTCGTCCACCTTTTTTCTCCCGCTCCCTGATCTCCAAATACGTCAAACTCCATTTATGCTCCACACCCTGTCGGTTTGCAAACTGCCAAAAAAAAAAAAAAACCTCGATAGAAGAAGAAGAAGAAGAAGAAGAAGAATCCAACGAAGAAGAACTTTCCTGTTTTCGTCTGAGGCTAAAGCTAGTTAGCTGGAGACGCTGGAAACTCTTCTTTGAACAGCTCAAACTTCACTCTGTGATCCTCGTCCTCGAATATGTTTTTTGAAGAGTTCCGGAAGCACAAAAGGCGAAGATAGCGCGAAAAGGTGGAACAGCTGAGAAGGTTGTTGAAACAGCGGCTAACTGCTGCTAATGTCGAGATATTTGAGTAGAAACAAAAAACATCGCAGAGCAGCAAGAAGAAATTAGTGGATTTAAAGAAGAGAAGAAACAAGTCAATGTGCTGGATGCTGTTTTCAAGCCTGAAGTTCGCTGATCCAGAGCAGGTTTGTCCATTAAACTTTATTTTAGACCAACTCCACCACATTTATTTATTTAATATGTATATGTCACGGACATGACGAGCGAAGCTCTTCAGCATCTCACCATGCCATTTAAGTCCTTAAGACTTTTTTTTTTTTTTTTTTTTGAGTAAGTGCTTCGATGGAGCATGGGCATGGCTAAAACCGTTCAGCTTCTGTGGGAGCTCCCCCCCAAATAATGTACAAAAGCTTCACATATCTGTTGCTGAGATGGATGATGGCTCATGTAATCATGTATTAATCCGTGAACTGCGTCATCGGTGCCGAACGCACGTCGGTGACCCACCTGCTTTGGTTCCTTGTCCAGGACAAAATAGGGATCGTCTCCTTCATCATCAAAATCCTCACTGTCTGACGACACGCTGCGCGCTCCGTCTTGCTCCAATTAAATAATAAAAAAAAAAACCTCTGGTGTGCCGTGGTCACTGCTCTATCACTACATTATGTTACTATATACACAGTGGTGGGCACAGATAACCAAAAAATTAACATCGATAACAGATAATCAGATAACTGAAAAGTTATCTTTAATAAAGCTAAAACGATACACCACCCAAAAATGTATCGGAAGTTACAGATAATCGATAACCGATCAATTCCAGTATTGTCTCTGGTACATTTGCAACTACTAATAAACTGAATTTGAGTTTTAACACCACAATCGCTTCTGGTGGCATCAAAAGCGACAACAAACCCAAACAATGAGCCCACGCTTCTGTCTTTGAACATCTTGCCCCCTGCTGGAAGCTCTTGTTTACTACATGGCTTCCAGCACAGAAGCAAGCTGAGAACAGCCATAAAGCCCAGCTCTCTATCAGTCACAATGCTCCGGTCAGGCGGAGGTCTTGGAAAATAAAGCAGTGCTGACTTATGGTTTTGATTTATAAATACCATTAATACCGATAGAATAACTCCATTAATGTCAGTTCTGTCATTTGTACAAAGTTAAAATATAACATATATCTTTTAATGTTGAATAATGCACTAATTCTGAGGTTTTGTAACAAACACAGACAGATTGCAAAGGATTCTGGGTAAAATGTGCCTCTGCTAAACACTGATTGGTTCAGTCATTCATTATGTAAACCAACACGATAATGTGACGTGTGTTGGTGTTCACAGATAAATGTGCTTTTGTAAAATATTCCATTTTTTTTTATTTGTAAAAACAGGCATTTTTACGGAGCCCTGGAAGTGTCATCGCAAAATATTTGGCCTCATGTATCAATGTGCGTACGGCGCTATTTGAGCGTATATGGGGTGTACACCAAAACAGCTGCGCTACTTGGCATTTATCAATGTGGTCGTTGGCGTACGCTGCGCTGAAAATATACACCAGGTCGAGAAGTGGCGTAAATTATACACCAGAAAGAACCGGCGCTGGAATTCACATAAAAATGAAAATTATCAACATGATAAACAGTGCCATTATACAAATCAATGCATATGTTACATAAATAACACTTTCCTGATTATACTACATAATAATCAATACAAATCCCACTTTTGCGGGATTGTTGGTCTATCGAGCACGATCCGTGGCCACAGCGCTGACCGCAAAGAAAGCGCTGCGTGCCTTTTTCTCCAGACTTCGAGCCTGGAGCCAGAGCAGCACTGAGCTTAACTTTATGTGGTGTGATCGTTTTACACGGGTTTTGTTTTCTCCATTCGTTTGTTACAATAAATAAAGAAATACATTTTAAAAATAAAGAAATCTGAAAAATTAGGCATGTCTTATTAATTGAGCGAGCAAATATCCACATGTCAAGAATTATTGACATATGAAAAGAGAATACAGTGGTCCCTCGCTATAACGCGGTTTACCTTTCGCGGCCTCGTCATTTCGCGGATTTCTTTAGTCCAATTTTGCATGCTTTTTTTTTTTTTTTTTTTTACAGTGTTCTGTGTTCTACGTGTCTGTTTATAAGAATCTTCTCGCCCAGAAGAAAAAAGAGCGCCAACAACTACTCATAACTGTATTTGTCACTCGGAAACAGACACCTGCAGCCAGGTGTGAGTGGAAAAAGGCGCAGCGTCAGGACGAAGAGACGCGATCAGACGAACTGTGAAATACTGGTCAGTCACTATTAATAATTTCTTATGTGTCCAACCTCGTACGTTGATCGTTAAAATTAAATTCGTTAGTTCTAAAAGCCATCATAATTATTTATTAACGTTCTATTTTTATTTCTCAAACAAATGTTTGGGCCTGAAAACAGTTTGGTCTTATTTTTCTACTAAGGTTTGAACTTTGAGAGTGTTTACACACGAGAGAAAAGTGAGAAAATGTTCATGCCTGATTGAGAAAAGTGTATAAAGTGGTTTTACAGGGTTTTTACAGGTTTGAAACATCTATAATAATTGTAAAAAATAACACTGACTGCGTTGCGGTTTCGCGTATTATGGGCTATTTTTAGAACGTAACTCCCGCGATAAACGAGGGACCACTGTAACACTTTTTTTGATTATACTACAAAACAATTAATACGATGGCCGCTTTTGATGCTCTATTGGCACGCGTCGTGATTGGTGGAGTTCTTTTTCTTTGCCATCTTCCTGGCTTCCATGTCGTAAATTGAGGGTGTGTCTGAATCGTAGTCTGAATATTTATGGGCGTGTTTATTATAATTACGATTGTTTTCACCCGCCGCATTTATCAAGGTCACGTCGGGCGTATGCCGGAAATGGGCAGGTGCGCACTGTTTGATACATGTCACGGCAACTTTGGTGTACTTCAAATTTACACCGTAAATTTACGCCACAAGTGCGCAACATTGATACATGAGGCCCAATGTGCGCACGTTTTATGATATTGTAAAACGTGCACTCAATATTGTCTTGACACATAAATGTTGGCTATTCGCCCCATTGACGTTTCAAATCCCACAAAACCTTGGAGAGGTCGCCGCGCTGCGAGATCTCAGTAACATTGAGAACTGCATTGAGATGCTCTGATCACGCTGCACTTTAACCGTCCGCCGCACACAGACAACACCATTAACATCGCAACATAAAGCTATTTTTATATTGTGCCTAAAACTCTCGTGAATATATTCTCTTCGTTTATAGACGTTATTGTTTATTTTATGTAAACATGCGAGAATCAAAGGCCTCTCCATTATTTTCAGTGGGAGCTGTTGTGAGCTACAATCGCTTCCTCATCAATCAATCAATCAATCAACTTTTTTCTTGTATAGCGCCAAATCACAACAAACAGTTGCCCCAAGGCGCTCCACATTGCAAGGCAAGGCCATACAATAATTATGAAACACAGTCTACGTCTAAAGCAACATAACCAAGGGATGGTCCAGGGTCACCCAATCCAGCCCTAACTATAAGCCTTAGCGAAAAGGAAAGTTTTAAGCCTAATCTTAAAAGTAGAGAGGGTATCTGTCTCCCTGATCTGAATTGGGAGCTGGTTCCACAGGAGAGGAGCCTGAAAGCTGAAGGCTCTGCCTCCCATTCTACTCTTACAAACCCTAGGAACTACAAGTAAGCCCGCAGTCTGAGAGCGAAGCGCTCTAATGGGGTAATATGGTACTACAAGGTCCCTAAGATAAGATGGGACCTGATTATTCAAAACCTTATAAGTAAGAAGAAGAATTTTAAATTCTATTCTAGCATTAACAGGAAGCCAATGAAGGGAGGCCAACACGGGTGAGATATGCTCTCTCCTGCTAGTCCCCGTCAGTACTCTAGCTGCAGCATTCTGAACCAACTGAAGGCTTTTTAGGGAACTTTTAGGACAACCTGATAATAATGAATTACAATAGTCCAGCCTAGAGGAAACAAATGCATGAATTAGTTTTTCAGCATCACTCTGAGACAAGACCTTTCTGATTTTAGAGATATTGCGTAAATGCAAAAAGGCAGTCCTACATATTTGTTTAATATGCGCTTTGAATGACATATCCTGATCAAAAATAACTCCAAGATTTCTCACAGTATTACTAGAGATCAGGGAAATGCCATCCAGAGTAACGATCTGGTTAGACACCATGCTTCTAAGATTTGTGGGGCCAAGTACAATAACTTCAGTTTTATCTGAGTTTAAAAGCAGGAAATTAGAGGTCATCCATGTCTTTATGTCTGTAAGACAATCCTGCAGTTTAGCTAATTGGTGCGTATCCTCTGGCTTCATGGATAGATAAAGCTGGGTATCATCTGCGTAACAATGAAAATTTAAGCAATACCGTCTAATAATACTGCCCAAGGGAAGCATGTATAAAGTGAATAAAATTGGTCCTAGCACAGAACCTTGTGGAACTCCATAATTAACTTTAGTCTGTGAAGAAGATTCCCCATTTACATGAACAAACTGTAATCTATTAGACAAATATGATTCAAACCACCGCAGCGCAATGCCTTTAATACCTATGACATGCTCTAATCTCTGTAATAAAATTTTATGGTCAACAGTATCAAAAGCAGCACTGAGGTCCAACAGAACAAGCACAGAGATAAGTCCACTGTCCGAAGCCATAAGAAGATCATTTGTAACCTTCACTAATGCTGTTTCTGTACTATGATGAATTCTAAAACCTGACTGAAACTCTTCAAATAGACCATTCCTCTGCAGGTGATCAGTTAGCTGTTTTACAACTACCCTCTCAAGAATCTTTGAGAGAAAAGGAAGGTTGGAGATTGGCCTATAATTAGCTAAGATAGCTGGGTCAAGTGATGGCTTTTTAAGTAATGATTTAATTACTGCCACCTTAAAGGCCTGTGGTACATAACCAACTAACAAAGATAGATTGATCATATTTAAGATTGAAGCATTAAATAATGGTAGGACTTCCTTGAGCAGCCTGGCAGGAATGGGGTCTAATAAGCATGTTGATGGTTTGGATGAAGTAACTAATGAAAATAACTCAGACAGAACAATCGGAGAGAAAGAGTCTAACCAAATACCGGCATCACTGAAAGCAGCCAAAGATAACGATACATCTTTGGGATGGTTATGAGTAATTTTTTCTCTAATAGTCAAAATTTTGTTAGCAAAGAAAGTCATGAAGTCATTACTAGTTAAAGTTAATGGAATACTCAGCTCAATAGAGCTCTGACTCTTTGTCAGCCTGGCTACAGTGCTGAAAAGAAACCTGGGGTTGTTCTTATTTTCTTCAATTAGTGATGAGTAGAAAGATGTCCTAGCTTCACGAAGGGCTTTCTTATAGAGCAACAAACTCTTTTTCCAGGCTAAGTGAAGATCTTCTAAATTAGTGAGACGCCATTTCCTCTCCAACTTACGGGTTATCTGCTTTAAGCTACGAGTTTGTGAGTTATACCACGGAGTCAGACACTTCTGATTTAAAGCTCTCTTTTTCAGAGGAGCTACAGCATCATGATCAGCTACAGCATCAGATGTTTCCATCATCATGTCGTTCTGGAGGAAAGTGAAGTTTGCTCTTTATTATGGGATTTATTATGAGATTATGGGATACGTCAGTAGGGCGAATGAACACTACTGGCCAGTAGATGGCATTAGAGACTTTGAAAACTTGGCAAAACAAAATTCCAGATAATCCATGTCTGCTACATTTAAGATGCATGGAATTTAATAAATGCAGACACAATAACAACGTCTATAAACCCAGAGAATATATTCACGAGAGTTTTAGGCAGTAGAATTTAATGCTGTTGTCCGCAGAGCCTGATCAGAGTGTTTAAAATGCATTTCTCATGTCGTGAACATACTGAGATTACCTTATCCTACCCATAATGCACTGCTGGGCACAGCATATATCCACACTAAAACCTTAAAAATTAGTGCATTACTTTAAAACTAAAACATATATCTGATCTTTTCACTTTATAAAACTTCAGACATGACATTAATTTAAATAACTTGTCCGACATTAGTTTGGTTAAAAGTTGAACCATAAGTTAAAAATGTATGCCTCTGGATGACTAGGTGATATTGCCCGTGTATCAGTATGGGGTTAAGAGAAATTAATTTTAATTTTTTTGGGGACCAGTTCTCCTTTGTCTACAGAGGATAGAGTGGTTTCTTCTTAAAGCAGCTCTTTGTTTTGCAGAGGGTAGAACTACACATCAGCTACGAAACATTTAACAGGTAGGTGCTCAACTGATTTTAAGTTTTATAACTATTTGTAGCTGTTCAGCTTTATTTACCACGTTATCGGTCTAAAAATTATCAGACAAAATTTTATCGCAAGATAATTAGTCTGATAATGGTTTTTAAATTTATCTAAAAAGATAATCTGATAATGAAAACATTATCTTCGATAATTATCAGTTATCGGATTATCGGAACTGTGCCCACCACTGTATATATATTGATTTATAACAGAAAACTGTCAAAACAGGGAATAAATATGTGTAAAGATGATTGAATATATCAGAGCAGTAAATTGATCAGTTTGTGTGAACGCACATTGACTCACGTGCGGTTATTCCACGAGCTGCAGCTGATCCACAACGTGAATTCTGCCTTCCAGAACAGCTCTTTATATAATCATTTGAATTATCTACCTGTTGCCACATGTACATAAGGGCTGGATTGTCATTCCTACACTCACATTGTTATATTTAATAAAAATTAATAAGCGCACACAGGAGCTGCTACTGCCACTGCGTTGAAGTACCGTCAGAAATTACATAACTTTTTTGTTGTTTCAAATTCAGCAGTTGCTTTTGGCAAAATAATTAATTGTATCCACACAAAAGATTAATTCTTCCCTATATAAGGTGCCTGAGCCCATTGAAGCTGACCCCCCACCCAGATAAAAAAAAAAAATCCAAGCAAGCAGGCTGAGTTTGCCCTGTAATTTCCGATGGTACATGAATGCAGCAGTGCTCACAAACCGGCTTCTGCACTGTGTGAAAACATTCAACTGGTCGAATGAAGACAAACTAAACACTAACGTTTACAAAAACTAAGCAAACGATTAAAAACGTCAACAGCAAAACGAAACACGGATGAATTGAGGTTTTTGTTGCCCTTCGTTCAAATTTTTCGACAGCTTAGAAATCCTGAGAAGCGACCGCTACAGGAACGAAGATGAGTGAAGGTTAAATGATGCCAACAAAAGTCAGTGAAAGTCCAGAATTCTTGTTCCATTAGGGCTTTGTCACCCTTCATTAAGTGCCATGTGACTGGGTCATTAGAAATGATTCGATCCACTGATATTGCTTAACGGTTTCCTTATCAGTCCTTCAGAGCAGCTGTTGTTTTTGAGGGTGTTTGTCAGGAAAATGATCATTCCTCTACGTTGATTACAGACCCTGCAGCAGCTCTGTAATCAACCGCTTCTGCAGCACGACTCCACTTTGAAGTGTGAACCAATGAAGCAGTGCTTCGACCCGCTGGCTCATTGGTTCTTTGATTCATTGCTCTTCAGAAGTGGCAAGTCTGCTTCTTAACTCCTCGCAAATCCATTAAAATATGTCAGTTGTGAGTCACTTTTGTGTGGATAAAAGTCACTAACTGGGAGTCTTGTTGCAGTCAAGAAACGAGAATCGTCCTCCGTTCCGTGGGTGCAGCTCGACTCCCGGTACTTGAAACATACCTTGGCAGTAACCCGGAGCGCCTGCATTTTATTCCTCAAAGACCGGGCGATACAGAGGATCATGCCCGGCAGCAGTAGTTTGCTGCCTCTCTGGCGGAGACGCTGCCGTATGCCCCCTCGCCGGCCTCGCTTTCGTTGTCATAACTTGTGAGTTCGCTGGACCACCACAGCCTCAGGTAAATCTGCCGGAGGTGTAATTCCCAAAGAGCGGAGGGAAGCAGCGCATCTCTGCTGTTACACACGCAGCAGAGATGTGTTTGGCATGTCCTCAACGAAGTCCAGAGGAATAGCGCCAAAAGAAGTACTTTCACAAATAATGCCATCCTTATGTGCAGTTAACACAAAGTAAATTGACGCATCAAAAAAAAAAAATGCGCACACACACACACACACAGCAAGATGTAAAACATAGCTAGAAAGCAGCAACCACACATGAGGCCCGCAGAGCAGCACCACCGGAAAGGAATCAGAGCATGTACACAGAGTATTTATGTCCAGAGATCAAGGATCCACCATGCAAAGTTTATTATGTCCAGAGTTTAAGGATCCAGTGACCACTTTCATATTTATTTTCTTTAAGACTCAATAAAATGTTGTTGACAGAAAACCTGTAAAGCCTACTTTTAGTACACAGAAAATTCACAAGAGGTATCGATAAGGAATCGATAATGGTATCGATATTGATAAAATCTTATCAATACCCACCCCTAGTTATGGATACTTTATATATATATATATATATATATATATATATACACTCAACAAAAATATAAACACAACACTTTTGGTTTTGCTCCCATTTTGTATAAGATGAACTCAAAGATCTAAAACTTTTTCCACATACACAATATCACCATTTCCCTCAAATATTGTTCGCAAACCAGTCTAAATCTGTGATAGTGAGCACTTCTTCTTTGCTGAGATAATCCATCCCACCTCACAGGTGTGCCATATCAAGATGCTGATTAGACACCATGATTAGTGCACAGGTGTGCCTTAGACTGCCCACAATAAAAGGCCACTCTGAAAGGTGCAGTTTTATCACACAGCACAATTCCACAGATGTCGCAAGATTTGAGGGAGCGTGCAATTGGCATGCTGACAGCAGGAATGTCAACCAGAGCTGTTGCTCGTGTATTGAATGTTCATTTCTCTACCATAAGCTGTCTCCAAAGGCGTTTCAGAGAATTTGGCAGTACATCCAACCATCCTCACAACTGCAGACCACGTGTAACCACACCAGCCCAGGACCTCCACATCCAGCATGTTCACCTCCAAGATCGTCTGAGACCAGCCACTCAGACAGCTGCTGAAACAATCGGTTTGCATAACCAAAGAATTTTTGCACAAACTGTCAGAAACCGTCTCAGGGAAGCTCATCTGCATGCTCGTCGTCCTCATCGTGTTCTCGACCTGACTCCAGTTCATCGTCGTAACCGACTTGAGTGGGCAAATGCTCACATTCGCTGGTGTTTGGCACGTTGGAGATGTGTTCTCTTCACGGATGAATCCCGGTTCACGCTGTTCAGGGCAGATGGCAGACAGCGTGTGTGGCGTCGTGTGGGTGAGCGGTTTTCTGATGTCAATGTTGTGGATCGAGTGGCCCATGGTGGCGGTGGGGTTATGGTATGGGCAGGTGTCTGTTATGCATGAAGAACACAGGTGCATTTTATTGATGGCATTTTGAATGCACAGAGATACCGTGACGAGATCTTGAGGCCCATTG